>NC_053122.1:3077974-3080474 GCF_010015445.1 Perca fluviatilis | reverse complement strand
GTGTGTGTCTGTGTGTGTGTGTGTGTGTGTGGGTGTGTGTGTGTCTGTGGGTGTGTGTGTTTTTTTGTGTGTGTGTGTGTGTGTGTGTGTGTGTGTGTGTTCAGGGTCCATAGTGGGTTCAAATGGTGTGTGTGTGTGTCTGTGGGTGTGTGTGTGTGTGTGGGTGTGTGTGTGTGTGTGTGTGTGTTCAGGGTCCATAGTGGGTTCAAATGGTGTATGTGTGTCTGTGGGTGTGTGTGTGTGTGTGTGTGTGTGTGTGTGTGTGTGTGTGTGTGTGTGTGTGTGTGTGTGTGTGTGTGTGTGTGTGTGTGTGTGTGTGTGTGTGTGTGTGTGTGTGTGTCCAGGGTCCATAGTGGGTTCAAAATGGTGTGGGTGTGTGTGTGTGTCTGTGTGTGTGTGTGGTGTGTGTGTGTGTGTGTGTCTGTGGGTGTGTGTGTGTGTGTGTGTGTGTGTTTAGGGTCCATAGTGGGTTCAAATGGTGTGTGTGTGTGTGTGTGTGTGTGTGTGTGTGTGTGTGTGTGTCTGTGGGTGTGTGTGTGTGTCTGTGGGTGTGTGTGTGTGTGTGTGTGTGTGTGTGTGTGTGTGTGTCCAGGGTCCATAGTGGGTTCAAATGGTGTGTGTGTGTGTGTGTGTGTGTGTGTGTGTGTGTGTGTGTGTGTGTGTGTGTGTGTGTGTGTGTGTGTGTGTGTGTGTGTTCAGGGTCCATAGTGAGTTCAAATGGTTTTTAATGGTTGAAAGTGTTTTCATTGCACGACAGTTATATTGTAAAATACCTTATTGGAAAAAAATAAGATTTGTTCCAAATACAAGAAGAGGAAATATGGCAGGGCTTGACATTAACTTTTTGAGGCACTTGTCCTTCGGACAAGTACATTTACGTTTCACTTGTCCATGCATAAAAGTCACTTGTCCGGGTAAAGATTCATCATTTTATAAAAAAAATTGTGTTTTGCTAATGCAGAATTTGAACAAACCGTTGAAAGCATCCAAACACTATCAGCATTAATACAATTCTGTTGAAACAGTAGAAACAAACGTGTCCCAACAATAGATTTCCCCTTCAACAAGAAAAAGGATCTCCAGACTCCAGAATACAAAAAAAAATTTTGCGCCTTGTTTTGGAAAATTTTTTATAAAAATATTAAAAATATATTTTAATTTTTTTTTTCCCTCTAACTATCCTATTAAAAAAAAAAAACAAATAAATAAAAAAAAAAAAAAACAAAAAAGAAAATTAAAAAAAAAAAAAAAAAAATAAAAAAATAAAAAAAATTTTTTTTAAATTTATTGAGTTACTATAGTCAATATATTGAGATAAATCAATATATTGAGATACTAAGTCAATATATTGAGATAAATCAATATATTGAGATACTAAGTCAATATTTTGAGATAAATCAATATATTGAGATACTAAGTCAATATTTTGAGATAAATCAATATATTGAGATACTAAGTCAATATTTTGAGATAAATCAATATATTGAGATACTGAACAATATAGTGAGATATTAAGTCAATATTGAGATACTAAGTCAATATTTTGAGATAAATTAATATATTGAGATTCTTAGTTTATATTCTGAGATACTAAGTCAATATTTGACCAGAGGTAGTGGTGACTACGGCTTGTTTATTGCTAAGGCAAAATTAAATGATTTATTAAAAATGTAACAACAATAACTTATTTCACCAGTAAGTTCCTGTTAAACGACAAAACAACCACTGGATAGGAAAAGGATATTTTACAACAACTTTGAATGCAGCCCGCGGCGCTGGCGCGCGAATTTCAAGTGAACGCAACATCTGTGTTTTTCCGACAACAGCAGCGCCGCACACTGTCATATGTTCCTCTCCAGTGAAATACAGACAGACACACTTTTACACCGTTTAGCTGTCAGCATTTGAACTGTTTACTCCAGCTGCTAGCTAACGCTAGGCTACGTTACTTGCTGTTGAGTGTAGTGTTAACTAAGCGTAACATGCGGCGATGTTTAGGTTGCCTCTAACGTCCGTTTGAGCATCCGAGAAGCGCAGGCATTTCAGTGGCACCGCGTTGCAATTCGGTCCGGTAGATAACGGTCGTTAAGGCACCGGGTCTCTCCTTTTCTGTCAACGATGTGGCGAGGAGGTAACGTTAAGGCGGAGTTAGCAAGCTAACGTTAGCTAAGTTCGCCGTGCTTTCATGCTGCATTGCTTCCAGAGAACGAGCTGAACAGCGGGCTGGGTCTAACGTTAGCGGTCCGCTGACCGGGATTGCGGGGGAAAGAAATTATCGTTTCAAATCGGTAACATAGACGTAATGAGTGGCACATGACGTGAACTAACATGGCATTTTAGTTTGTTTGAGTTTTAACTTGTCCAGTGGGACAAGTCAATCTCTCTTCCACTTGCCCTACAAAAAATCCACTTGTCCCGGACAAGCGGACAAGCCTTAATGTCGAGCCCTGTATGGTCAAAAACAGTCAAATGTGTAAGAAAACCACACACACACACACAC
>NC_053122.1:3062974-3067974 GCF_010015445.1 Perca fluviatilis | reverse complement strand
ACAGTAGCTAGGTAAGGACTACTAGCCAGTCAGAAGCAGAGTATGAGGTCGTGCCCTGACAGTACCTAGGTAAGGACTACTAGCCAGTCAGAAGCAGAGTATGAGGGTGTGCTCTGACAGTAGCTAGGTAAGGACTACTAGCCAGCTATTACTACTAGGTAGCTAGCAGCACTAGCAGCAGCGCTAGCAGACGAGGGACATGTAAGTAGTTCTATTCAATTTCTTTTAGAGATTAGGGTGAACTAGTGTGTGTTGTAGCAGTGTTTTGCCATTGAGAACGAGGTGGCTAACCGCTAGCGGCGCTATCAGCAGCGCTAGCGGTTAGCCACCTCGTTCTGAATGGCAAAACACTGCTACAGCACACACTAGTTCACCCTAATCTCCAAAAGAACTACTTCCATGTCCCTGTTCTGCAGGTATTCCACGCTAAGTGTGAAGTGCGCCCTCGTTTAGAAGAAGTCTCCCGGCTAATCCTGCCTTGTACTGACTGCAGTTAGAGAAACAGCTGATGTGGTATTAGCTAAAGTGGTTAGCAAATGCATACGCGGAGTTTGCGGGGGGTGCCCGGTAGCTGAAACTGGTAATTGCATTGTTTAAAAAATGAGTGGAATAATTACTTCGGGCATAACCAGATATTTTATAAATACTTTAAATAACACAAAACTAAATGGTGAAAGGTAATACATCGGATTTCATATATACTGTATTTTCCGGACTATAAGTCGCACTTCTTTTCCTACTTTGGCTGGTCCTGCGACTTATAGTCAGGTGCGACTTATATATCAAAATATATATAATTTAACATGTTTTTAAATGTTAATTCATACTGAAAACATCACCGTGTACAGCCGAGAGAGGGCGCTCTAGGCTTGGGACGACTAGAACGCTGCTGCTAAAGACAGCTGAGAAAGAAAAGAGATAACAAACTGCAGGTAGTGAAATATGCAGCCGAAAACGGTGATGGAGCAGCAGAAAGAAAGTTTGGAGTGAGGGAGAAACTAGTGAGGGAGACTGGAGAAAAGGTGACTCTTACTGCAACGAAGAAATCAGAGAAAGCTAATCGGACACACACACACAGACATACACAAAGACACACACACACACACACACACACAGACATACACAAAGAACACACACACACACACACAGACATACACAAAGACACACACACACACAGACATACACAAAGACACACACACACACAGACATACACAAAGACACACACACACACAGACACACACACAGACATACACACACACAGACATACACAAAGACACACACACACAGACATAGACAAAGACACACACACACAGACATAGACAAAGACACACACACACACAGACACACACACAGACATACACAAAGACACACACACACAGACATACACAAAGACACACACACACACAGACACACACACAGACATACACACACACACACACAGACATACACAAAGACACACACAGACACACACACAGACATACACACACACAGACATACACAAAGAGACACACACACACAGACATACACAAAGACACACACACACACAGACACACACACAGACATACACACACACAGACATACACAAAGACACACACACACAGACATACACAAAGACACACACACACACAGACATACACACAGACACACACAGACATACACAAAGACACACACACACACAGACACACACACAGACATACACACACACAGACATACACAAAGACACACACACACAGACATACACAAAGACACACACACACAGACATACACAAAGACACACACACACAGACATAGACAAAGACACACACACACACACACACACACAGACATACACACACACAGACATACACAAAGACACACACACACACAGACATACACAAAGCACACACACACACAGACACACACGACACATACACACACACACAGACATACACAAGACACACACACACACAGACATACACAAAGACACACACACAGACACACACACACACAGACATACACACAGACACACACACAGACAGACATACACAAAGACATACACACACACAGACATACACAAAGACATACACACACACACACAGACACACACACAGACATACACAGACACACACACACAGACATACACAAAGACACACAGAGACACACACACAGACACACACAGACATAAACACACACAGACACACACACAGACATACAAACACACACAGACAGAACACACAGAACACACACACACACACACAGCACACACACAGACATCACACACACACAGACATACACACGGGCACACACACACACACACACAGACACACACACACAGACACACACACAGACACACACACACACACACACACACACAGACACACACACAGACATACACACACACAGACATACACAAAGACACACACACACACACTCTATCAAAAACCTACAAACATTTAGCAAAAGCTCCAAGTGATGCCTTGAAGTTGCTGATTTAGTCTAATTTTAATTTTTCAGATTTTAACCGTGTTAAAGCTGCAAAACCAAGTGGCAGTAAAAATATAATTTAAGAGATTAAAAACCAAACGATCAATAAAATAATAAATATAAAAAAAATATAATATATAATATTTATAATAATACAATAAAATTAAATTAATTCAAGGTAAAATTAAAAAGGAAAAAATTTAATAAATGAACACAAATAAAAAATATATAAATAAAAGAGAAAGAAAAGAGATAACAAACTGCAGGTAGTGAAATATGCAGCCGAAAACGGTGATGGAGCAGCAGAAAGAAAGTTTGAAATGAGGGAGAAACTAGTGAGGGAGACTGGAGAAAAGGTGACTCTTACTGCAACGAAGAAATCAGAGAAAGCTAATCGGCTAATCGGCTAATCGCGAGGCTGAGAGCGAGAAAGATTAAGCAAAAGGTTTAATAAAACAAGACGGTGAAAACAGTCAAAACACAATCAAACATAAAAACATAAAAACATGAAAACACTGTCAGCAGCAGACCGCAAACATGCTTCCCCTGTCGGGTCACAGTTAGCAGCCAAAAACAATACGCTGAATCCATGATTCTCCTTGTGGAGTCACATAAAAACAGTGCCGAATCTTTCTCCTGATCCCACGTTTTATTCCTGTCTCTCGGGATAAGGACGCACCTCTGAATTTCAGGGCACAGACTTAGGTTGATTCTACAGAAATATGCATTTCCTTTTGTTCTAACCACGTCTAGCTAAACAGGAGGTAGGAGACTCAAAGAGACGTTTCTCTTCGTATGTTAATAGTTGGTTTTAACCTAATCAATTTAACCAAAGACAGGAAGAGAGAGGGAGAGAAATAACCAGCTGTTTTTACCTTTAGTAGGCTAGTCATTCTAGATTCCATTCCTATTTTCATAACCTGACTGCAGCATACAATTTGTTATTTAAAACATAATACATAAGCATAGTTTTAACTTTTTACAACCTAACAGTAGCTGGTTGTTCTCTGTGCTATTGTATAGTTGAATAACTGTTAATGTGTTAACAGTAACATACTGGACACCAAGTTTATTAATACGTAATAACATACATACGACCATCACCTGTTTTCTGGGTGCTATTGTAAGTAATAACTGTTCATTGTTAACAGTAACATACTGACACCTACAGCCTGTTGTTCTGGGTGCTATTGTATAGTTGAATAACTGTTAATGTGTTAACAGTAACATACTGACACCTATTCAGCCTGTTGTTCGGGTGCTATTGTATAGTGAATAACTGTTCATGTGTTAACAGTAACATACTGGACACCTATTCAGCCTGTTGTTCTTGCTATGTATAGAATAATGTTAATTGTTAACAGTAACATAGACCTATTCAGCCTGTTGTTCTGGGTGCTATTGTATAGTTGAATAACTGTTCATGTGTTAACAGTAACATACTGGACACCTATTCAGCCTGTTGTTCTGGGTGCTATTGTATAGTTGAATAACTGTTAATGTGTTAACAGTAACATACTGGACACCTATTCAGCCTGTTGTTCTGGGTGCTGTTGTATAGTTGAATAACTGTTTATGTGTTAACAGTAACATACTGGACACCTATTCAGCCTGTTGTTCTGGGTGCTGTTGTGTAGTTGAATAACTGTTTATGTGTTAACAGTAACATACTGGACACCTATTCAGCCTGTTGTTCTGGGTGCTATTGTATAGTTGAATAACTGTTTATGTGTTAACAGTAACATACTGGACACCTATTCAGCCTGTTGTTCTGGGTGCTATTGTATAGTTGAATAACTGTTCATGTGTTAATGTTAACATAGAGGACACCTATTCAGCCTGTTGTTCTGGGTGCTGTTGTGTAGTTGACAGATGAAAAGGAAAAAAAAAAAAACTCTAAATAAATGCGACTTATAGTCCGGAAAATACGGTACTGCTTTAGTAAAAAATAATATATTTTTCAGGGCTCTTCAAACAAACATAATTACTGGTGCACTAGTCTGGACATGTTACCGTGCCAACGTTGCAATAAAGGCTGCCTAAATGTCATGTAAATTTGCTGTCAGTTTACTAATTGACTGTGCGTTTTTTTTTGTAGTGTTGGACTTTTATAAGTTTTATTCCACTTTGTTTAAATGGCGAAGTTCACCTCGTTCACCTGTTTGGAGCTGGCTGGTGAATGGGACTCTTGTACAGGCCTTGCTGGTAGTGATGCACCGAAATGAAAATTCTTGGCCGAAACCGAAAACCGAAAAAAGAGGAAACCAAGACCGAAAACCGAAACCGAAACACCGAAAGAAATTAAGCCAATTATTAGTACCATTGCATTTATGGCTATGACTGTGTACTAACTTTACTAAAATCAAGGCATTGCAATTGTATAAATTAATATTAAAGTTTAATTAAAAAAATATCTAGCAGAAATATGGCTACAATCTGATAGTCACACACAGTATACAGTAGCCTAAGAACAGAATAGCTTACCTATTGTTGTTATTATTATTATTATTATTATTATTATTATTAATTGAGGCACT
>NC_053122.1:3050474-3055474 GCF_010015445.1 Perca fluviatilis | reverse complement strand
ACAGTATTAGGGGACCACTAAGGTCTATATAAAAGAGACTTCAGATACAGTATTAGGGACCACTAAGGCCTATATAAGAGACTTCAGATACAGTATTAGGGGACCACTAAGGCCTATATAAAAGAGACTTCAGATACAGTATTAGGGGACCACTAAGGTCTATATAAAAGAGACTTCAGATACAGTATTAGGGGACCACTAAGGTCTATATAAAAGAGACTTCAGATACAGTATTAGGGGACCACTAAGGTCTATATAAAAGAGACTTCAGATACAGTATTAGGGGACCACTAAGGTCTATATAAAAGAGACTTCAGATACAGTATTACGGGACCACTAAGGTCTATATAAAAGAGACTTCAGATACAGTATTAGGGGACCACTAAGGTCTATATAAAAGAGACTTCAGATACAGTATTAGGGGACCACTAAGGTCTATATAAAAGAGACTTCAGATACAGTATTACGGGACCACTAAGGTCTATATAAAAGAGACTTCAGATACAGTATTAGGGGACCACTAAGGCCTATATAAAAGAGACTTCAGATACAGTATTAGGGGACCACTAAGGTCTATATAAAAGCATCCAAAGAGCACCATGTCATGGGACCTTTTTTAAAGTTCATTAAAGAATGGTTCACAATAGGAAAGTTCCTTTTCATTTTTATTATAGTTTAGTATAGATATAGTCATCTTTTTTTTCATATGGCAGTGTCAGCTTTTTCCAACATCGTGCAGCCCTAACTACAGCCCTGTATCTTCATCTCTGGGCCTGTAGTTTCCTCGTTTCCTGGCCGGCCGGCCCTGTCGACAGCTGTGTTCTCTTGATGAAGCCGACTCTCTTTGTGTTCGTGGCGGTCTGCGTCGGGGACAGGAAGTGCTTGACGTTTTGATTGACTTCGCTGCTTTCCCACAGAGGGTAGATCACAAAGCGCTGGCTTCCTCTCCGCAAAGAAAAACAAGCTTTTCTCCATGTGCCACTCGCAGGGTTCATCATACGTTTTGAAAAAAACGATGGAGAAGTTATGGAATTGGAAAAATGCAAATTCCAGGGCCTGGAAAAGGTTTTGGAAAACATAAAAAGACCCAGAAAGTTTTGGAAAAGTCATGGAATTGTTTTTACCACAGCATAATATGTGTTTAATTCACGAATCCCAATGAATTATCCATTTTATGGTTAAACCTCTGAGGGTAAACTTTAAAAAATGTTTTTTACGACTGACATTTTCAGGAACACAGTCATGGAAATTTGCGGAAAGGTATCGGTTAAAAGGTGTGATCTGATCTGGGGTCAGTTTTTGGAGCTGCTGGAGGATGTAAAGCTGCTTCCTTACAAACAGAAAGCAAAAGAAACCGGACCGAGTCCTCGTGACTAGAGCTGCAGCGAGGCCCGAGCCAGACGAGTACGTTTGGATCGACAGCTTCTTAAAAGCCTGAGGCAGTTTACAGCCTGACATGTTCAGATGTACACGGAGACGCACAATAACACACACACACACACACACGGATACACACACACACACACACACACACACACACACACACACACGGATACACACACACACACACACACACACACACACACGGATAAATAACGCACACACACACACGCACACACACACACACACACACACACGGATACACACGCATACACACACACGCCACACACACACACACACACACACACACGGATACACACGCAACACACACACACACGCAAAAAACACACACACACACACACACGGATACACACACACACACACACACACACACACACACACGGATACACGCACACACGCACACACACGCACACACACACACACACACACACACACACACACACACGGATACACACGCACACACACAAACAAAAACACACACACACACACACACGGATAACACGCACCACACACACACACACGCACCACACACACACACACACACACACGGATACACACGCAAATACACAAAACACACACACACGCAAAATAATAACACACACACACACGGATACACACGCATTAACACACACACACGCACACACACACACACACACACACGGATACACACAACAATAACAACACACACACACACACGGATACACACACACACACACACACACACGCACAACACACACACGCACACAAAAAATAATACAATAATAATAATAATATACACACACAAACACACACACACAAAATAATAACACATATAATAATACCAATAATAATAAAAAAACCATAAACAAATACAATAACAATAATAATAATAACAAAATACACAAACACACAATAATAATAATACAATACACACACACACAACAACAATACACACAATAATACACAAGATACACGCACAATAATAATAATACACGGATACACACACAATAATAAGGATAAATACACACAACACAAACACACACGATACACAAAACAATAAAATAATAATAATATACAATAATAACACAATAATACACACACACACAACAATACACACAACAAACACACACACACAACTGACACACAAAACACAAACAACACCACCCATGACACAACAGACAGACACGCACACACACAAAACACAATAAAATAATAATACAATAAAAACACACACACACACACACAGAGATTCACACACAGACTGACACACACACACACACACACACAGACACATAATAACACACACAGACACACACACTACAATAATAATAATACACACAATAACAATAATACACAATAAACATACAATACCACACACACACAGACACACAGACAGACAACACAATACACAATAATAACACACAATAATAACAAAATAACAACAAGACACACACACAGAGACACACAAGAAATACAATAAGAAACACAAAATAACAGACACAATAATAAACAAACACAAAACACACACACACACATACACAAACAACACACACACAGAGACAACAACAAACACAAACACAGAGACACACACAGAGACAAAAAACACAAAACAAACACAGACACAACACACAAAAACAAACACAGAAACACATCAATACACCTCAACTAACTCTACATGAGCTGTATCACGGTTGAATACATTTTGTAGCGATGCATTTTGGCTCGTTTGGATTTTTGTAAGTATGAAACGAAACCGAACTGAGGAGAAACAACTCCAGGCCTATTTTAATGATCCAGTCAGGTGTGTTTAGGGTGTGTGTGTGTGTGTGTGTGTGTGTGTGTGTGTGTAACAAGCATAGTGTGTGCGCGCTGTGCACGAGCCTAGGAGTATTTTACTAATGCTCTGTTAAAATAACAATGAAATGCTGCGTTATTGACTTTAGACCAGGTTTTTGTTGGTCAATGGTGTCATCACTTCCCACTGCCTCAAGATAGCAATACTCCCAGAATGCACCTGAACACACCTCCCTGTAAGACCAGCACGCCCAGAATGCACCTGAACACACCTCCCTGTAAGACCAGCACGCCCAGAATGCACCTGAACACACCTCCCTGTAAGACCAGCACGCCCAGAATGCACCTGAACACACCTCCCTGTAAGACCAGAATGCACCTGAACACACCTCCCTGTAAGACCAGCACGCCCAGAATGCACCTGAACACACCTCCCTGTAAGACCAGCACGCCCAGAATGCACCTGAACACACCTCCCTGTAAGACCAGCACCCCAGAATGCACCTTGAACACACCTCCCTGTAAGACCAGCACGCCCAGAATGCACCTGAACACACCTCCCTGTAAGACCAGCACGCCCAGAAAGCACCTGAACGCACCTCCCTGTAAGACCAGCACGCCCAGAATGCACCTGAACACATCTCCCTGTAAGACCAGCACGCCCAGAATGCACCTGAACACATCTCCCTGTAAGACCAGTACGCCCAGAAAGCACCTGAACACACCTCCCTGTAAGACCAGCACGCCCAGAATGCACCTGAACACACCTCCCTGTAAGACCAGCACGCCCAGAATGCACCTGAACACACCTCCCTGTGAGACCAGCACGCCCAGAATGCACCTGAACACACCTCCCTGTGAGACCAGCACGCCCAGAATGCACCTGAACACACCTCCCTGTAAGACCAGCTGATTCAGTAAACAAACTCTAGGTGTGTAAACACCTTGAACTGTTGAATACCTTTTTAATGTTTTAAAGCTTTTTCCTTGTAGTTGTAAATCTGTGAATGAGTTTTTCTGATGGAGACATCAGAGCAAGTTGTAAGCAAATGTAAATGCAACACAAAATGCCACATTTACATGCAATACAAGTAAATGCATGTAAACAGTCTCCCTCTTGGAATACACTTGTTAATTTGCTTATTTATTTTTGCATGAATGACTAACGAGCACCCTGTAAGCACAGAGGATTCTGGGTAGGGAGTGGCACTGCAACTCTGCAGATACAACAGCGAAGCTTAGATAACTCCACCGTAGCCACCTACCTCCTCGCCATCTGGGTCCACACACAGAGAGACGAGAAGTCCCTGCCAGGCCTTCTTTAGGGACAGAGACACACAAGCAGCCATCTTTTAGGCTGAAAACAGTTCGAAAGAGACGCCACATGACCTCAGAGACCCCAAAACGACCCCAAACGTAAACACGGGACACACGATAATTGTAAAATGTCACATTTTCTTGAGGAAGGACGCCTAAAATACGCACACCCAAGTCCTTTTGCAAACCCTAGACAACACAGACTTACCAAAACACTTGCTGTCTAATCTACTGCTCTGCTGCGGAGAGAAAGGAAGGAGGAAGGAGGAATATTTGGGGCTCCAGCTCAGAAGCAGAAAGCTCTGGGAGCATCCGAGCTATAAGCTGCAGTCTGTGTGGTGCTGTGCTGCCCCCTGCTGGTCATCTGCGGCGCTGTTTCTGTCCAGGTCGGCCTGCAGGGGGTCCTTTAACGGGCTCTACTGCAGGGGGTCCTTTAACGGGCTCTACTGCAGGGGGTCCAGAACGTGTTTTAGGCCAGGGACCCCTAAGCTGCAAGAGAGACAAGCAGG
>NC_053122.1:3027974-3040474 GCF_010015445.1 Perca fluviatilis | reverse complement strand
TCCTGAGCAGTGTACTATATATCCTGAGCAGTGTATTATATATAGTGAGCACAGTGTACTATATATCCTGAAGTGTACTATATATCCTGACAGTGTATATATACTAAATTATATATCCTGAGCACAGTGTACTATATATCCTGAGCAGTAATATATCCTGAGCAGTGTACTATATATCCTGAGCACAGTGTAATGTATATCCTGCACAGTGTACTATATATCCTGAGCACAGTGTACTATATACCTAGAATCTACAGTGTATTATATATCCTGACAGTGTATATTATGACAACTTAAAAATGAGCAGTGTTTTATATCCTGCACAGTGTACTATATATCCTGAGCAGTGTATTGTATATTGAGCACAGTGTACGTATATCCTGCAGTGTAATATATCCTGAGCAGTGTACATATATCCTGAGCAGTGTACTATATATCCTGAGCACATTATATATACTATATATCTAGACAGTGTAGGTATATCTGAGAGTGTATATATAAATAGTATAGAGTATATATATCTGAGGTGACATATATCCTGAGCAGTGTACTATATATCCTGAGCAGTATATACCGCACAGTGTACTATATATCCTGAGCAGTGTACTGTATATCCTGAGCACAGTGTACGGTATATCCTGAGCAGTGTACTATATATCCTGAGCACAGTGTACGGTATATCCTGAGCAGTGTACTATATATCCTGAGCAGTGTACTATATATCCTGAGCAGTGTACTATATATCCTGAGCACAGTGTACCTTATATCCTGAGCAGTGTACTATATATCCTGAGCAGTGTACTATATATCCTGAGCACAGTGTACTATATATCCTGAGCAGTGTACTATATATCCTGAGCACAGTGTACTATATATCCTGAGCAGTGTACTGTATATCCTGAGCACAGTGTACTATATATCCTGAGCAGTGTACTATATATCCTGAGCACAGTGTACTATATATCCTGAGCAGTGTACTATATATCCTGAGCACAGTATACGGTATATCCTGAGCAGTGTATCATGGATTTTATCGTGAAGTATCCTGTGATTCCCATCCCTAGTTTTGGATATATATATTCTATCAGTTTCTATCTGGCCTATCACAAACTATTGGTAGTTTTTCTACTCCTGTAACACTTTGCTGCGTTAAAAAGTTGCATTTAGTTCAGTTTAAATACGCATTGTGAGCATTGCTACAAGGCCAACGTTACTGCAATTCTACTACTCAAACAAATTCCCTACACTTCCCATAATGCATCATAATAGCTGGGTTTGTCAGGTGTGTTTTGTTAAAGGCAGCTCTTTAAAACATCATCTTTGCAGGTCAAGTAAAATAATAGATTATAACACTTAGCTTAATCAGAAAATTAAATCATTGCTGATTCTTTTTCTTTACTGTCAGTTTGCGATATTTAACCTAACGACTTATTTTGGTAGTTTTTTTCCGTGTTTTCTGTCCGTGATAACGTTGTACTCCGTGAAGTTAATAGCTGATATTTTTTGAACATGGTGTCCAAGAGACAATAAGACACAATTTAGCAATTTAGACATTAGAAAATATGTCATTTTTGGGTCGTAACTGAAGCGGCAGATGCGGGGGATATCCTGATTTTCAGTCCATATTACCGAGCAAAATAGAAAACGTTCAAACAGCGTTTTGACAAAATTTAAAAAGCCGATATGTTTGTCAGTGTCCACGCAGTGTTTTCCACAAACAAAAACCTTTTTTTAAAACCTGAACACAGAAGCGCCAACAGAGCACCAACACCAACGCGGCTGCAGTGAAATGGCTTCATTCCTGCTGCTTTTGAATTGATATTTTTACATCACAGGAGTATGAGAAATAAAAGCCAGAGAGTGCCAGAGCAGGGACCTGTGTGGGTGAGACAGAGAAAACGCTGCGGGGCAGAGAAGAGAAACATGTCGTACAGAAACACAGACGAGCTGAGAAATCAGAACACATTTCCCTCAAATAAATCCTTAAAACGATCAAAATTTAAACCAGCTTCTGCTCCCAAAACAGCTGATGGAGGGTGGTGGGGGGGAAGAGCTGTTAACTCGTTTGTCTCCGAGCTGCTGGGTTAGTTGTTTGACCTGACGTGACACGATAGGCCGCTCCTCATCTCTGCTTCAGTCAGCCTGACCAATCGGAGGCTCTGGATTGCAGCAGCGCTGAGGCGTGATTGGCTGGCGGAAGTGGAAGCCTGGCAGGCACGTGCATATGTGGTCAACATGTGCTCTGCAGGGAAACGCCAACGAACCGAAACTAAAATGTGCTGATGAAGAGGAATATATTTGTATGTATGCATTTGTTTGAGATATCAAAGTAAATGCAGACATGGGAGTGCATTGCTCTCGACTATCTTGAGTTTAAATGTTTTGATTTTATTATCCAGTGGATCTGTCTTGAATATTTTGGCTTCAGAAATGAGCCTGGATGGTGTACATGTGCTGTACATTTCATTGAAATAAGAGCTAATAATAATAGGTTAATAGGTTACATTTCTGCAGATGTTCTGCAAACGAATACAAAATAGATTTCAGAATATTAAAATATCTTTACCTCCAGCAGAAAAACAGTTCTCTAAATTCAGCAGATTTTCATTCTGGATCACAGATTCTGTTTTGGTCTATTTGGGGTCTGTATGGGTCTCTTGGGGTCTGTTTGGGCTCTGTTAGGATGTGTTAGGGGTCTGTTAGGATGTGTTAGGGGTCTGTTTGGGTCTGTTAGGGTCTGATGGGGTCTGTTTGGGGTCTATTGGGGTGTATTGTTGTCTGTTGTGGTCTTTTAGGGTCTGTTGGGATCTGTTGGGATATGTTGGGGTCTGTTGGGGTCGGTTTGGGTCTGTTAGGGGTCTGTTGGGGCTCTGTTTGTGGTCTGTTTGGGTCTGTTAGGGTCTGTTAGGCGTGTATTGTGGTCTGTTGTGGTCTTTTAGGGTCTGTTTGGGGTCTATTGGGGTGTATTGTGGTCTGTTCTGGTCTGTTCTGGTCTTTTAGGGTCTGTTTGGATCTGATGGGGTCTGTATGGGTCTCTTGGGGTCTCTTGGGATCTGTTTGGGTCTGTTTGGGCTCTGTTAGGATGTGTTAGGGGTCTGTTGGGGTCTGATGGGGTCTGTTTGGGGTCTATTGGGGTGTATTGTTGTCTGTTGTGGTCTTTTAGGGTCTGTTGGGATCTGTTGGGGTCGGTTTGGGTCTGTTAGGGGTCTGTTGGGGCTCTGTTTGTGGTCTGTTTGGGTCTGTTAGGGTCTGTTAGGCGTGTATTGTGGTCTGTTGTGGTCTGATGGGGTCTGTTTGGGGTCTATTGGGGTGTATTGTGGTCTGTTGTGGTCTTTTAGTGTCTGTTTGGATCTGTTGGGGGCTGTTGGGGTCTTTTGGATCTGTTGGGGGCTGTTGGGGTCTATTTGGATCTGTTGGGGGCTGTTGGGGGTCTTTTAGGGTCTGTTTGGATCTGTTTGGGGGCTGTTGGGTGTCTGTTTGGGGTCTATTGGGGTGTGTTGTGGTCTGTTGTGGTCATTTAGTGTCTGTTGGGGTCTGTTTGGAGCTGTTGGGGGTCTTTTAGGGTCTGTTTGGATCTGTTTGGGGTCTGTTGGGTGTCTGTTTGGGGTCTATTGGGGTGTATTTTGGTCTGTTGTGGTCATTTAGGGTCTGTTTGGGTCTGTTGGGGGTCTTTTAGGGTCTGTTTGGATCTGT
Organism: Perca fluviatilis; assembly: GCF_010015445.1. Taxonomy (NCBI): domain Eukaryota; kingdom Metazoa; phylum Chordata; class Actinopteri; order Perciformes; family Percidae; genus Perca; species Perca fluviatilis. The sequence goes on along the minus strand of NC_053122.1, from coordinate 3,036,781 downwards.
TGGGGGTCTTTTAGGGTCTGTTTGGATCTGTTGGGGGTCTGTTGGGGTCTGTTTGGATCTGGTGATACCCACGCCGTGTGCTTAGATGGTTAAAATAGGGCCCTGAGTATCCTGCAGAGCGCTGTGTGGACTTCTGAACCCTGAGGAAGGCGCTCCGATGACTCTGCATGGATCAGGATGATCGGTATCTTTTGTTAATCTGAGGGGATCTGGGAGCCGACTCTCTTAAATCTCCGACTTGATGTCAGGTGCTCCACAGCCTGTGATTGGCCGCTACCTTCTGCCCCGGGACAGTTTGATGGTAGCTGGTCTTAATTAAGCCCCATTGATCAGACACCTATCAATGGTGGAGCCGTAATTTAACAGCAGAATCTGAGCCGTTTCCCAAGCTGGTCAGGATAGATCCAGGGTCTGATAACGCTGAGCAGGAACCTCCGTTCATTCACGTCAGAGTAAAGCTGCAAAAGATTATTTCGTTAGTTGTCGACCATTTAATCAATCGCCAACTATTTTGATAATCGGTTTGAGTCATTTTTTTTATGTAAAAACAGGTAAACATAAGCTTGTTGAATGTGAATATTTTCTAGTTTCTTCTCAGGTCTCAGGTTTTTGTTGGTCAATGGCGCGATCACTTCCCGCTCCCACAAGATAGCAATGCTCCCAGAATGCACCTGAACACACCTCCCTGTAAGACCAGCACACCCAGAATGCACCTGAACACACCTCCCTGTAAGACCAGCACGCCCAGAATGCACCTGAACACACCTCCCTGTAACACCAGCATGCCCAGAATGCACCTGAACACACCTCCCTGTAAGACCAGCACGCCCAGAATGCACCTGAACACACCTCCCTGTAAGACCAGCATGCCCAGAATGCACCTGAACACACCTCCCTGTTAGACCAGCACGCCCAGAATGCACCTGAACACACCTCCCTGTAAGACCAGCACGCCCAGAATGCACCTGAACACACCTCCCTGTTAGATCAGTACGCCCAGAATGCACCTGAACACACCTCCCTGTAAGACCAGCACGCCCTGAATGCACCTGAACACACCTCCCTGTAAGACGTGAATGCACCTGAACACACCTCCCTGTAAGACCAGCATGCCCTGAATGCACCTGAACACACCTCCATGTAACACCAGCACGCCCAGAATGCACCTGAACACACCTCCCTGTAAGACCAGCACGCCCTGAATGCACCTGAACACACCTCCCTGTAAGACCAGCACGCCCTGAATACACCTCCCTGTAAGACCAGCACGCCCAGAATGCACCTGAACACACCTCCCTGTTAGGCAAACTGCTTGTTGAATTTAAAAGACATGAAAGGAAATCATTTCCAATGTTATTTTATTGAACAAATTGAACATTGAATTGAATATAAAATGCACCGCTAAAAAGGGAACATGCAAAGATCTATAAACTTTTATTTCTAAAGAATATCTATTTAACACTGGAACTGGAAGACATTTTAAATTATCCACAATAAATGAAATAAAATGGGACTCTCAGAACCTGAAGCTGAACCGATTTTCTGTTAGCAAAAAATACACTGGAATAAAAAAAAAAAATGAAGTTAATGAAGTAAACAATGTCCACAGCAGTGCATTTTTCATTTTATTTTAACTGTAAAAAATAAAAAAAGAATAGGCAACATTATGCCTGGCACACAAGTGGGGAAAAACTATTTTTGACAAGGCCTATGTTTACCCTATCTCAAGATCCAACCAATACCCAAAATATTAGCCTTTTAGATTTATAATCCCATACAGTAGGCTCTATTCACATCGTAGGAAAGTACATCGCTATCGCCAGATGAGTGACAATTTTGTTTTGCAAATTTTCGCTAACCAGTGTATGATGAAGGCATGTTGGGGGGGTGAAATTAGAAAGCTAACGTTAGCTAACGAGACTCATTTACCGAGAAAACAGCTGACAGCCCGGGAGAGGCTGTCTGGTTAACACCAGTTTTGGGCTGTGGCTGTCCTTCCTTTGCCGTACCTGAAGTTGCTGCATTCTAGGGGGTGGGAATCACCAGAGGCCTCAGGATACGATATCATCCCGATACTTACTCCACGATACGATATTATTGCGATTTTAAACATATTGCGATATTTTGCGATATATTGCAATGTATTACCTTTTTTCCAACTTCAGATTTTCCCCAATTTCAAATGATGTCCCGAAAAGGACAATTTTGTCAACATCTGTTTTATCTAAAAAGATACATTTCAATATTTGGTCATCTCACTTCAATTTTATTGCTGCAAAATGTGATAGTCAAGCAGACAAACTGACCAACGCATATGTCATAATAGATCCATACTACTGCATTCTGGCTGCTGTCTGGAGATTCCTTCGTGCACAACTTGTATTCTTTCACATGTTTCATACGCAAATGTCTTAACAGCGGCGATGTTGTGTATAGTTTAGGGTCCTCGCCACCACCAGACAAATCGGCATTGCAAATTGAACATGTAGCTGGACTTGAATGGCCTTCTTTTGACTGAAAGTACTGCCAAACAACAACTTTTTCTAACTTGAATGGCCTTCTTTTGACTGAAAGTACTGCCAAACAACAACTTTTTCTGCTCACAAGTTCCATTTTTACTTTCTCACAGCCTGCTGCTGTTGCTAGGTCGATACTGCATTTCGTCTAGCTCCAACTATGTCACTACCCAAAGTGAGTAGAGTGCAGATGTGAGTCGCGCATGCGTCACTTTGCGACGAGTAACCTACAAGATGCTAACGGCGGTTTGAGCAAACGTTAGCAATCAAGTAGCCTACTAGATGCTAATGGCGTTTTGAGCTAACGTTAGCAACCAAACAATCATAGATAGCTAAAACGTTTTTGAAATGACTGCTAGCTACAAGTTAGCAATCAGACACAACATTGGCTGTCACTTTAATGGCGTTTTGAGCTAACGTTAGCAACCAAACAATCATAGATAGCTACAACGTTTTTGAAATGATTTCCATCTTCTGTTATTGCATGTAAAGAGAAAAGTTTATTATTTTACAGATTTCACAAATTTCAGTGAGACACGTTATGCCGTAAACAGTTTAAATCTGAGCATGCGCTACTCACATCTGCACTCTACTCACATCTCAATCACACACCTCTTGTTACTTCTATACTCTTTGGCAAGAGCAGAAACTCAACACAACGCTCGCCTCTTTTTCTCGAGTTTCGCCTCTCGTTACTTCTCTTTGGTACCGTTCGGTTCGGTCAAAAACGTTCGGCAGTACCCGAACTCCATCAAAAAGCCCAAAGTTCTGCCAAAATCCGAATCGGCATCGGCCGATACGCGGCTGCTGCGTTCGCCGATAGTGTTTTTCCCCGGCATTATTTACAGACAGGCGTCCACACAGGCAGCTCTGTGTCATGGAGACGCTGCACCCATCCACATGATGCACACTGCACGCATGATCTGGGTGATATACGAATGTAAGATGATTGCAGAAGTGACAGTGATCTGTGTATTTTGTGTATTATTTGTAAAGAAATGGCAGAGAGCAGATTCTGAAAACAGATCCAGTGTGGCAGGGTTTTACATTTTTACGATGTAAATTGAGGGAGCGAAAGCAGAATCGGCTCCAAATATCGGCTCAAGAAAATCAGCAACCTGTATCGGTCATCGGCTAAGGCTGGTGAAAAAACAAATCAGCTGGAAACTAAAAAATGCATATCGATCGATCCCTATTTAAAAATGATCAAGCTAATTTTTTACAGGCCATATTGGCGTGTCGTACATACGACATTTCGTGAGAACAGTCTGTAAAAGATGGTGACTAGAGAGCATTGACAACATGAAGAATTTAGATTCTAGTGGGATTTTACTTCATCACATCCCTGAATCATCCAGGAAGCCTTCTCCTCCTGAACACCCTGCTACTGTACATCCGCTCCGTGGTACAGCTCCTATTTATAGCAGCTTTTGGCAGGCAGGAGCCAGCCTCCTCCTCTTCCTCCTCCTCCTCCTCCTCCTCATCTCTCTGAGAGCTGTCGAGGAGGAGGAAGAGGAGGAGGAAGAGGAGGCTCTCTTCAGGCAGACATTGTCATCGCTGGAAACCTCGGCGCTGCCTCCCACATCCACATTTACATCCACAGTGAGTGGGCTCGGCGTCTCGCTGAAGGACACCAAGCTGCTGCAGTTGGATGGAAAGATGAATCGATCAGTTGTCAACTGTTACATTAATCACAGACTATTTTGGGAATCGGTTTGTCATTTTTATGGAAAAAAAAAATCAGACTTAAAGCTCCATTGTGTAACATTTTTAGTTGTTCATATCAAAATCTGTGTTCCCCATTCACCAACTTGTCCTTTTTTTCATGAATATTTACCTCCACCATCAATTCCAAGTATTCCTATTGGCTGGAAATTTAACATTTGCATGAACTGGAGTAGACGCTCCATATTCATGCTGCATCTAGAAATATGTTAGCCGGTTAGGGACATACAGACAGCAATTATTTTATCAGTTTTAACACTGAAACTATGCATCAGATGTAATCTTCATATCCAACCAGTCCAACGAGCCTGCTGTGGATGGGACTGAAGTGCAGAAGTTTGCCCAGAAATGTCAGATGTTTCCATCCTCACCGAGCTCGTCATCAAACTGGTTTAAATGATCGTACGAAGCCTCCACGCTGCATGTAGCGGTGAGACACCGGTGGCTGGTGTTGCCAGATTGGGTGTTTTTCCTCTACATATGAAGGCCTGTTTACGGTGTGTTTTAGCCCTGGTTTTGGCCTGGAAGGCTCTGTACAAATCTGGCGCCCTATTGGACAAAGTTAAACTGAGAGAGTGTGGCGTTCACAGACACCAGAATGAAGGAGTTCACGGTAACGTTCATCATCAGGCGGTAATACGGTACGTTCACGTTCACCCAAAATATGAACTATCGTTCAATGAATGTGTTCCGGCACAGCACTGCTCCTTGGCTTCGCTGTTGTTGTTTTTCCCCTCGTGTGAGCGCCGTGCCGGCTCAGTTCGCCTGAAGCCTGCTGATGCTCGTCCATCTGCTGCTGCTCCGTGGTCATGCAACATTCAGATAGAGCTGTTTGTGTTTCTGTGGATCGGAACAACAAGTTACCTTAAAGTCTCCTAAAGATTTGATGAAGCAGCTGCAGGGATGGGATGTTATTTGGACGGTGAAAAAATTGTCCCGAGGAGCTTATTGAACATGTGAAGATCCCAACATGACATCATGACTTTGCGTAAACATACAAGCCACTTTCGGAGTGTTATCTGGACGCATTTTGAGCGCCGTATACAGCGGACGAGTTGGGTTTAGTAAAAGAATGAACGGGTCCTGTGAAAAAGCACATTTTCGGGCTTTCATACTACTCGCAACCGTAGTCTCTCTTAATGCTACTTCATTGTCTCATTGAGGATCGTGCTGTGATCACGAAAACATGCATCCCATTCAAATACATTAGTTTAAAAAAACTTGCGAAATTTTGCTGGAAAAAATACCCCTGAACACAACTTCTTTTCTCAGGAGAACTTGGCGTAAATTCACACGCAATCGCAACGTAATGTAAGTCAATGGAGGCCAAATGGCGTTGATAAACACGCTAAAAAGCGAGTAAGCGTCTTGATAAAACGCCAATAATCGCACACGAATTGGCGTGTCATACATAAACCACTTCATGAGATCAGTCTGGAAAATTCTGTGACTTTTTTTTGATGCTGACGATGTCGTATTCAGCCGCAAACTACACGTTTTATTATAGTCAATATCTCCAGATCAATGCCGTGTAGAGACTTACTTGGTGCCGTAGGTAGGGTTGTGAAGATCCAGGAGTTAGCCAAGAATTTGGCTGGCCCCCTGGCCCTGATTGGTGCATCTGAACAGGGAGCTGTGGATCTTTGCAAATCACACTACAGGCTGTAGGTGGAGCCAGAGGAGCTGGATTTATTTAAAATCTCCTTCATGTAGTTCTACTGGGACATAGGGTCAGTTTCAGCAAAATATGACCGAAAGTTAGTTTTATAAGCCTTACCTACTGCAGAGAAATGTGCCGTTTCAACTAGTTCTTCTGTGCGATAATACACCTTCCAGAAACGTTGTAATCCAGCCTGGAGCAACAGTGTCTCTGACAATAAATCCACAATCATGAATCCATATATCTAGTTACGTAATGTGCGAGAGAGAGAGCGGTTTGTGTTTCTGTAAATGGGAACAACAAGCAGCTGGAGGGGGTGTGAAGGTTTTCTTTTTGACTGGTGAAATTGTCCCCCAGGTGCTTATTGAACATTCAGTGAAGATTCAGTAACTTTTCTCAGGAAGAGAATATGAAATAAATGTGTTAGAAAGCAAAGATTGTTTGTTTTTGTCTAGGAGACATTGTGCCGTGGCTATTTTAAAAGATGTATGGCTTTAGATCTTCGTCTCTGCATTGATGAAAGCACTTCTTCTGTCTCTGTGGGACAAAACGTTTGTGTTGTTGCTGTTGTTTTTGGCGCCTTAGCTTCTGTGTGTTTTCTTCGATTTCCGCATCAAATACCACTGCAGTGGAGTGGGGGAAGGCAGTTATAACTGGAGCATGAGCAGACGCGCAACTCCAGTTTACCTCTGTTAAAGTGCTCATATTATGAGAAGGTGGAACTGCAACTAAATTGGGTACAATGGGGCTGAATAGGGAGTGAACAGGCTCCCTGTAGACAGGCTCTGGTATTGCCTTAACCTGAATATAATCAGGCTTTTAAACTGCATGGAAACTCACCGAGTGTGGGATTTTGACAAAACTTGTTCCCAGATTGTTGCCCCCTCATTCCCTACCTCCACATCGTGTTCCCTTGGACCTACATGTGCTTGTTCTTGTGCCGTTGTCTGTCCAGATTCACACCTCCTGGATGTGGAGGTGGTCTCTTGTGCGCCACCTCTCCGGCTGCTGCTGCTGCTGTCATCGTCCTTCATGAATTAACCAAATGTTGGGTCAGCGAGCTGGCAGCTTCCAGCCTCTCCGCCTGATCAATGGAGCCGTTGCCCTTCACATGTCGTTCGTTGGCTCGCTGGGGACCGCTCTGTCAACGAGGAAGAGATGTCTTCTCTCTGAAGGAACAACAAAAAGCAGAATGACTTTAAAGTAGAGCTGCAAAGGTTATTCTATTAGCTCTCAACTTGAAATGAATTGCCAACTATTTTTGATTTAATCAATTATATATAATTGATTAAAGTGGTGCTTTTAGCACGACTCTTTGCAGAGAAACTCAGATTTACAGATCTGTCGATTAAATCAACTAATCGATTAGTCGATACAGTTGAATGAGGGTTAGTCGACTAAGAATTTCTTCAATGGAGCACAGCCCTATAGAAAATTATATATATATTTTGCAACTATTGCAAAATAGTTGGCAATTAACTAAGAATCGACTAAGAATTTCTTCAATTTTTATATAATATATATATATATATAATTTTCTATAGGGCTGTGCTCCATTGAAGAAATTCTTAGTCGACTAACACTCATTCAATCGCATCGACTAATCGATTAGTTGATTTAATCGACAGATCTGTAAATCTGAGTTTCTCCACTAAGAGTCACGCTAAAAGCACCACTTTAATTCTTGTGTTTACCAGAGATGAGCTCGTACGTTTCTTGGGAAGAAGTCATTCAGCATGAAAACAGCATCAGACATGACTAATGGACTAAAGAGATCTAAGTTGACTAAGACCAAAACCACCGATTAGTCGACTAATCCACTAAGAGGGAGCAGCCCTAATCAATCAATCGGTTTGGTGCAGTGGCTTGCAGTCTCAGCCACGGATTGGATGAATTTTCATCCCATGGCCGTGTGTCACACTGTAAACAGAATGATCGCCCCTTGAAGATTAAAATCCGTAGAATTTAATGCATTTCGCGACTTTTCGATCATGCAAACGGTTGATTTTTTGCAAATTTGTGAAGGACATGTTCATTGCAAGCTTTTTAATCCACATTTTTGGCTTAACTTTGGCGCTTTTTTACATAATGTCGGTGCATTCTACCAAGACGCATTCAGGGACGGTCGGAATTTTGAGAATCCAACTAACAAATAGTGTTTGTTGTTTTTTCTGCTGTGGGGTTAAAGCACAGTTTTCGGCTGATATTTTCTTTCAACCAAGGCAAAAGATCTCTTGAAGGTCTTGTTTTAACGACCTAAGCGCCTGGTGCAGGTGTGTTTAGGGCGTGTCCAAATCCACTTTTGCTAGTTTGACGGCAGAAAAAAGGGTCTGTGTGCCGGGCGCCTGGTCCTAAAGGGTTGTCCTTAGTGTCTTCATTAATCAGAGGGGTGTTTTGGGTGTAAAAGGCAATCAACCAATCAGAGATCAGCTCCCATTCCCTTTAAAAGCCAGGCACGTTTGGACCTTTAGAGCATTGCTGTTATGATGGAGGATTTGCACCGTAATATTTTTGTTTGTAATCTTCTGTGTGTGTGTCCCTGTGTGTGTGTGTGTGTGTGTGTGTGTGTGTGTGTGTGTGTGTGTGTGTGTGTGTGTGTGTGTGTGTGTGTGCTGCTGTGCGTCCCTGTGTGTGTAACAAGCATAGTGTGCGCGCGTTGTGCACGAGCCTAGGAGCATTTAACTAATGCTCTGTTAAAATAACAATGAAATGCTGCGTTATTGACTTTAAACCAGGTTTTTGTTGGTCAATGGTGGGATCACTTCCTGCTGCCTCAAGATAGCAATACTCCCAGAATGCACCTGAACACACCTCGCTTTAAGACAAGCACGCCCAGAATGCACCTGAACACACCTCCCTGTAAGACCAGTACGCCCAGAATGCACCTGAACACACCTCCCTGTAAG
>NC_053122.1:3015474-3017974 GCF_010015445.1 Perca fluviatilis | reverse complement strand
TTCAGGCTGGTATAGCCTCGCACATCATCATGGTGCAAGTGGACTCAGACTCCCATGAGGCTTTGCAGCTTTTTAAAGGACCATACATCAGACTGGCACATTACGGCCACTTCGCTAAATGTCAAGGCCCTTTTGGGGTATATATAAAAAGAAACAGAAGTTCTCAGAGAAGTTGATGCAATTTTGACGTTGTGTGTTTGGATGATAATGTTGACAAATGTTTATGGATTTATTTCTTGTTAAACAAACATTTCTGTCATACACATCACATATATTTATTTTGCCTGAAACTGAGCGTTCACGATACCTTAATAAATGGAGGTTGGTTGCCTCCAGTCTGAGTGGATCATTGACCCAACACAGTGGCCACATATTGGCCACATTGCGGACATACATGTTTGATTGGAGCTACATTTACATTTCTACGTTTTAAAATGAATATCTTCTGTTAAGTTTCCTCCTCTCATTCCCCCTGCTCTGGTGTTTCCCCCTCTCATTCCCCCTGCTCTGGCGTTTTTGCATTTTCTACATTTCTGTAGCTTGACAGACATTTTATCGAGCTTTTTGTTGTTGTGAAATTCTGTGACCGCAGTAGTTTTTGGCAGCTAGACATGATTCAGTGTCCGGTTTTGTTTCTGCAGTAAAATTGTCTGAAGACTCCTTTAATAAACCTTCCCTCGTTAGGAATTCCTGTAGGTTTAAAAACCAGGAACAGCCCCAAAAATCTCCATCACCATACTCCACCAGACTCCATGTAAATAATCAGGACTTTTAGCGTGTATAGAGCCAGCATATCTCCACCAGACTCCATGTAAATAATCAGGACTTTTAGCGTGTATAGAGCCAGCATATCTCCACCAGACTCCATGTAAATAATCAGGACTTTTACCGTGTATAGAGCCAGCATATCTCCACCAGACTCCATGTAAATAATCAGGACTTTTAGCGTGTATAGAGCCAGCATATCTCCACCAGACTCCATGTAAATAATCAGGACTTTTAGTGTGTATAGAGCCGCAATATCCACCCGACTCCATGTAAATAATCAGGACTTTTAGCGTGTATAGAGCCAGCATATCTCCACCAGACTCCATGTAAATAATCAGGACTTTTAGCCGTGTATAGAGCCAGCATATCTCCACCAGACTCCATGTAAATAATCAGGACTTTTAGCGTGTATAGAGGCCGGCATATCTCCACCAGACTCCATGTAAATAATCAGGACTTTTTAAGCGTGTATAGAGCCGGCATATCTCCACCAGACTCCATGTAAATAATCAGGACTTTTTAGCGTGTATAGAGCCAGCATATCTCCACCACACTCCATGTAAATAATCAGGACTTTTAGCGTGTATAGAGCGGCATATCTCCACCAGACTCCATGTAAATAATCAGGACTTTTAGTGTGTATAGAGCCAGCATATCTCCACCAGACTCCATGTAAATAATCAGGACTTTTTAGAGCGTGTATAGAGCCAGCATATCTCCACCAGACTCCATGTAAATAATCAGGACTTTTAGTGTGTATAGAGCCAGCATATCTCCACCAGACTCCATGTAAATAATCAGGACTTTTAGCGTGTATAGAGCCAGCATATCTCCACATGTAAATGGGTGAATTAAGGGTTTATTTCAACCAAACCAGAGTGGTGATTGAAACAGTAGAAAGATGAACCAAGACGGCTTTTGATTGATTGTTTTATTTAGTTTCTGTCCACTTTGAATGAAGTGAGTTTTACGATGATAAAAGTCCTGATTATTTACATGGAGTCTGGTGGAGATATGCTGGCTCTATACATGCTAAAAGTCCTGATTATTTACATGGAGTCTGGTGGAGATATGCTTCTACTATAATGCTAAAAGTCCTGATATTTACATGGAGTCTGGTGGAGAATATGACGATACTATACATGCTAAAAGTCCGATTGTACATGGAGTGTGAACTCTATACAACTAAAAGTCCTGATCTTACATGGAGTCTGAAATGAATGCTGGCTCTACTACACAAAAGTAGTGATTATTATGTAGTCTGGTTGATATACTAACTCCATAAAAGTCCTGATTAGTTTACATGAATCTGTCTTCTGTGAAAAGTTGATGTACATGAGTCTGGTGAATAGCGGCATATACACGCTTAAAAGTAGTTTATGTAGTCTGGTGGATATTTGTTCTACTAAAAGTCTGATTGAGTCTGGTGGAGATAGGGTCTTTATACTCTAAAAGTCTGATTTATTAAAGTTGTGTGGAATATCTATACTAAAAGTCCTGATTATTTGTCGATATGCTGGCTCTATACATGCTAAAAGTCCTGATTATTTACATGGAGTCTGGTGGAGTTTGGTGATGGTGATTTCGGGGCTGTTTCATGTTAAACTAAAAGGATCTTACTCTTTAACTAAAAGGTCTATCTCTGTAGGGATCCTTTCCATAATGTTGTCAGACACTTAGAATAATAATCTGAGTCTGTCAGCGGTAACAAACAGAACTTTTAGTGGACGCT
>NC_053122.1:2995474-3007974 GCF_010015445.1 Perca fluviatilis | reverse complement strand
ATAACTGCTTTTACATCCATATTGTGCTACATTCCTCCTTTATTTAAGGATACTGTGAATGAGTATGCCATTTCAGCTGTTGTGTGACTGCTTTCCACACATGCATGTTTGCCGTAAGGTATCTACCTGACGAAATAGCAACGCGGATTTCATTGGCTCATTACACTGCTACTTACATGTCTGCGTTGCGCTCTGATGCTCCGAAACCCACATTAGAGGCAACATAAACATCGCTGCATGTCACGCTAGTAAACACTAATAACACGTTACACAGCAGGTAGCGTTAGCCTACCGTTAGCTACCATAAACACTAATAACACGTTACACAGCAGGTAACGTTAGCCTACTGTTAGCCACAGTAGTAACTGGATTAAACACAGCTAAAATGCTGACAGCTAAACGGTGTAGTGTGTCTGTATTTCCAACAACGGGACGTCAAACAGTCTGCTGCTAAAGCTATTAGCTAACAGACACAAACTAGCACTATGGTCATTGCTGTTGTCTGAAAAACAAAACCTACAGGACATAATGTTGCGTTTACTGGTAAACTGGTAAACATTGTGACTGGCTTATGATGACCGACTGCTACCTGTTGTGGAATTTTCCTCACGTTACTCTGTCCTCTGTGACTGTCTACATCTAGAAACTAAGCTGCGCGGTGCAGGCAGGGAACAGCTCTGATTGGCTCACAGAGGCACGTGATCAGACAGTGGTTTATGGAGCGCTAGAGTGGCTTTGCAAAAACTTTGATAAGGAGCGTTCTATGACTCATTTTAAATATCGCTCGATCACGCAAATTTGACCGTGGGAAGCCAAAATCGAGATCGTGATTAAAATTCGATTAATTGTGCAGCCCTAGTAGGTAGGTGGATGGATGGGTAGGAAGGTAGGTAGGTGGATGGATGGATGGATAGGAAGGTAGGTAGGTGGATGGATGGATGGATGGATGGATGGATGGATGGATAGGAAGGTAGGTAGGTGGATGGATGGGTAGGAAGGTAGGTAGGTAGGTGGATGGATGGGTAGGAAGGTAGGTAGGTAGGTGGATGGATGGATGGATAGGAAGGTAGGTAGGTAGGTGGATGGATGGGTAGGAAGGTAGGTAGGTAGGTGGATGGATGGGTAGGAAGGTAGGTAGGTAGGTGGATGGATGGATGGATGGATAGGAAGGTAGGTAGGTAGGTGGATGGATGGGTAGGAAGGTAGGTAGGTAGGTGGATGGATGGGTAGGAAGGTAGGTAGGTGATGGATGGATGGATGGATAGGAAGGTAGGTAGGTAGGTGGATGGATGGGTAGGAAGGTAGGTAGGTAGGTGGATGGATGGATGGATAGGTAGACACATATATCTCTCATACATCATTCACAGGAAGTTGAGGGGCCATATGTGGAGTAGGACAATCATTTAAAAGCTGAGCTGTGTCATGTATCCAGAGGAAGTGTTGGTGGGTCAGTGGATGAACACTCCCTCCACCAAATGCCCCACCGGGGTTTAAATCCACTTCAAATCTGTCCCACTGCACAGCACTCGTTGTCATGTCAGCACTCGTATTTGGGTTATTCCGGGGGAAACGTTTTGTAACGGCTGCTCGAGTATGAAAAAAAATTAATAATCGCAGTTATTTAACACGATTCCTCGCTGACTTTTTGGGAAAGATGTCGCATTTATGGAAGTTAAAAAAAACAGTTCAACAAATCAACAGTGAAAACACCTTCGACTGTTACATTTCTCTTCATACTTTTCCCTTTTGAACTTTTTGAATTCCTCGTCAGAACACAAGACAATAAGAGTTTACTGCAGAATGTAATGTGCAAAATAATTGTTTGTGTCGTTTATGACCATTAGGCAGCTTAAAGTATCATGTTGGCGCCAGTATTGAAGAATTTTCAGACTTCTAGCAGGCCTACAAGACCGCCCAATTCTGGCCCGCTGGCCAAGTTTGGTAGCCTGGTCCTACCAGACTCTGGTACATTAGCCTTGTCCTACCAGACTCTGGTACATTAGCCTAGTCCTACCAGACTCTGGTACATTATCCTGGTCCTACCAGACTCTGGTGCACTAGCCTGGTCCTACCAGACTCTGGTACATTAGCCTAGTCCTACCAGACTCTGGTACATTAGCCTAGTCCTACCAGACTCTGGTACATTATCCTGGTCCTACCAGACTCTGGTGCACTAGCCTGGTCCTACCAGACTCTGGTACATTAGCCTGGTCCTGTCAGACTCTGGTACATTAGCCTGGTCCTACCAGACTCTGGTGCACTAGCCTGGTCCTACCAGACTCTGGTACATTAGCCTGGTCCTGTCAGACTCTGGTACACTAGCCTGGTCCTACCAGACTCTGGTACACTAGCCTAGTCCTACCAGACTCTGGTACATTAGCCTAGTCCTACCAGACTCTGGTACATTATCCTGGTCCTACCAGACTCTGGTGCACTAGCCTGGTCCTACCAGACTCTGGTACATTAGCCTGGTCCTGTCAGACTCTGGTACATTAGCCTGGTCCTACCAGACTCTGGTGCACTAGCCTGGTCCTACCAGACTCTGGTACATTAGCCTGGTCCTACCAGACTCTGGTGCACTAGCCTGGTCCTACCAGACTCTGGTACACTAGCCTAGTCCTACCAGACTCTGGTACACTAGCCTAGTCCTACCAGACTCTGGTACATTAGCCTAGTCCTACCAGACTCTGGTACATTATCCTGGTCCTACCAGACTCTGGTGCACTAGCCTGGTCCTACCAGACTCTGGTACACTAGCCTGGTCCTACCAGACTCTGGTCCACTAGCCTGGTCCTACCAGACTCTGGTACATTAGCCTGGTCCTGTCAGACTCTGGTACATTAGCCTGGTCCTACCAGACTCTGGTGCACTAGCCTGGTCCTACCAGACTCTGGTACATTAGCCTGGTCCTACCAGACTCTGGTGCACTAGCCTGGTCCTACCAGACTCTGGTACATTATCCTGGTCCTACCAGACTCTGGTACATTATCCTGGTCCTACCAGACTCTGGTACAATAGCCTGGTCCTACCTGACTCTGGTACATTAGCCTGGTCCTACCTGACTCTGGTACATTAGCCTGGTCCTACCAGACTCTGGTACATTAGCCTGGTCCTACCAGACTCTGGTACACTAGCCTGGTCCTACCTGACTCTGGTACACTAGCCTGGTCCTACCAGACTCTGGTACACTAGCCGCTACACTAGCCTGGTCCTCCCAGACTCTGGTACACTAGCCTGGTCCTACCAGACTCTGGTCCATTATCCTGGTCCTCCCAGACTCTGGTCCATTTCATTTGTCCAGAGAGTCTGGCCACTCTCCATTGACAAGTGTTAACTTCCTTGAAGGCGGGTACTCTGTTGAAGTTTAAAACTATTGGATCTGCCCAGAGCCTCTCTGGTAGCCTGGCTCCGCCCTCCTACGTACTGTCTGGTAGGACCAGGCTAACAAGAGGGGAGACCGACAACTATCGGGTTATATTTAGCATTAGCATCGCTAGCGTTAGCCTTAGCCAACTCCTTCACCACTAACTGATCGAGCTGGAAAATCAAACTGTTCCCGGACCCCGTGGGGGAGGAGGGCCACGACATCATGGCCACCAACACAACTCAGCAAAGATTGGTCTCGCTCAGGCTTTAACTTCTGGATATTCGGCAGCGTTGCCACAACGGACAAAATGGCTTCGCTCGCATTTTATCAGAGAAAACCCAAGAATATACCGCAAACCCAGACGTAGTACTGAAGGAAAATGAGAATTGAGCGGAAGTAGGTAGGAGGGCGGAGCCAGGCTACAAGTTTGGCCCATGCTCCTTTTTGTTTTGGCCGCGCCATGGCATTTGACATGCTCTTATGCTTATTCTACTCTTATTTTGAAAGTTAAATCCGGATCGTAATGATTAACAGGGTTCATCATACGTTTTGAAAAAACCTGGAAAAGTTATGGAATTTGAAAAATGCAAATTCCAGGCCTGGAAAGGTTTTGGAAACATAAAAAGACCCAGAAAGTTTTGGAAAAGTCATGGAATTTGTTTTTTTTAACACAGTATAATAATATGTGATTAATAAATGTATTTTCACATCGTCTTAACCTCAGCGTTGTATTCGGGGAGAGATATTAAGAATCCATCTATGAACCACAGACGTTATCATTAATTTATAGTTAAACCTCTGAGGGGAAACTCTAACACAGATTAGTATTCTTATTGGAGAATGTCCACTGACATTTTCAGGAACACATGGTCATGGAAATTTGCCGAAAAGTCATGAAAAAGTATTGGTTAAAATGCGTATGATCCCCTGTGACTATGAAACTTGCATTTTGTGCAGCAAACACAAGTGCTTGTATACTCCCCTATTAAATTACATAATGTAAGTTTTATCTACAAAGAATTACAGTATTCTTCGACATCAACATTTATTTTTGGCCCGTGGGCCTTGCATCCTGATACATTTTGGTCCTTCATATCAAAGAATTTTGCACATCTGTTCTAGTTACATCATGTTTTTTTTTTTTTTTAGGCTGTTATTTGGTCACTTTTCTGACTTTTTGGATTCACATTCAGCTTTTTGTCGTGTTACAATCTGGATGCATCGCTGGAAATGACTTCATCAGCAGCAGCAGGAGCTTGGTGGTTGGGTCCTGAACAGCCTGCAAGGACTGTCAGGTTTTTATTTTTATTTTTTTATCTTAAGCAGAGGCTAAAAGCTGCTGCAGAGAAGATCCAAATGAAAGCAGCTCAGTTCAGTCACTTTATTATCCCAAATGGGAAACTTGATATGCAGTCAGGAGTGAAAGATAAAAAGAAACCCATTCAAGCAACATACAAATAGAGGCAACAATACAAGACATGAGTACAAAAAAAGGTTTCCTGTAGAGCTGGGCAATATATGGATATTATATCAATATCGTGATATGAGACTAGATATCGTCTTAGATTTTGGATATCGTAATATGACATAGATGTTGTGTTTTCCTGGTTTTAAAGGCTGCATTACAGTAAAGTGATGTCATTTTCTGTCATTTTCTGAGCTTGCCAGACTGTTCTATCTGGTCTATTATTCACCTTTACCCACTTAGTCATTATATCCACATTACTGATGATTATTTATCTAAAATCTCATTGTGTAAATACTTTGTGAAAGCACCAGTTGTCAACACTACAATATCGTTGCGGTATCGATATCAAAGTATTTGGTCAACAATATCGTGATATTTAATTTTCTCCATATCGCCCAGCCCTAGTTTCCTGTATGTAATACACACAACACAATTTATCACCACTGGAACAATCTCTAAAAACAAGACAAGTAGTACATTACATGTAGGGCTGGGTAATATATCGATATCGTGATACGAGACTAGATATCGTCTTATATTTTGGATATCGTAAAATCGTGATATGACATAAGTGTCTTTTCCTGGTTTTAAAGGCTGCATTACAGTAAAGTGATGTACTTTTCTGAACTTACCAGACTGTTCTATCTCTTCTATCATTTGCCTTTTCCCCACTTAGATATTATTACCACTTTACTGATGATTATTTATCTAAAATCTAAGTGTGAAGGTATTTTGTTAGAGCACCAATAGTCAACCCTAGAATATCGCTGCAATATCGATATCGAAGTATTTGGTCAAGAATATCGTGATATCTGATTTTCTCCATATGGTCCAGCTCTAATTACATGTGCAAATTAAGCTGAGTTATTGCACATGGGACAAAGGAGCTTTTACCCCTATTGGTCTTGAACCGAGGTACCCTAAATCTGCAACTTGAGGGGATTATTACAAACTCAGAGTGAAGGGGGTAGTTTGTGCAGTCTAATATAGACCGGGCAGCTTTCTGCCTGCCTGCAAGTTCGCTAACCAGGAGTCCAACCCCCCCCACCCCTTCTCTCGCTGCTGACGCTGACATGCACAGCCCTGTGTGTGAATCCGGGGGTGACATCGATTATTCATGCAGCGAGTGGAGCCGCGCCCCCCCCTTCGTGCTGACATGTGCCTCGCTCACTGAAGCCGATTTAATTGGCAGGAGAATGAGAGAAGACTGGAGAGAGGGAGGGTGCCACAGCGAAAGAGCAACTGAAGAGGGGAAGGGGAGGGGGGGGTGATGTGAGAACGAAGAGAGAGGGAGCGTTACCGTGCCTCGGTGTTGGAGCCCCGAGTAAACCGGAGTTTGAGTTTGGGTCCGTTAGCCGTCACGCTACCACAGAGAAACAAGCGGCGTCCGGATCTGGAAGGAAGCATCCATAATTTACCATTCGACCTCCTCCAATCAGGAGCCTTTCCCTTCCATGAAGATGACCACGCATTACCCCCGGCAGGAGTTCACGTCCAAGGCCGCGAACGGCGCCGAGAAGAAGCCGCCGCCGCCGCCGCCGCCGCGGGTCAACAACAACAACAACGACGGCCTGCAAGAGTCCATCGCTCTCCTCCACCCGCTCCACAGGCAGCACGCCATCGAGCTCCACCGACAGCAGCAGCAGAAGCAGCAGCAGAAGCAGAGTCATCCACATCCACAGGTCCCTGCGTCTCTGGCAACATTTACCGCCCGCGCCGTGCCGGCATCCTGCCGCGCTCGAAGTCGTTTCCTCAACCTACGGGACAGCGTCAAGAAAAGCCCGACCAAGAGCACCGCTAAAGTGGTCGCGGCCAGCAGCCACGCGGCCAGCAGGCCGGAGATCCCCTGGGTGCCCTTCGCTTTCAGTAAGGTACTTGAATGGACCTTTTTCACAGCAGACATGTTGGCTTGTCAAAGACCTTGTTTACACGTTCGTGGTTATTTTTTTACAACCGGAGATGCCGCTTCCCTTTCGTTTACCACGCTAACGGAGAATTCTCCTCTGAAACAGAGTCTTTCTAAAAACTCCGGCCAGAGTGGAGGTTTTTTTTTAAATCTTCGTTTGCACGTAAACTGAGACAAACGGGAGGTTTAGGCAGCCGAGAGAGAGAGAAGAGAGAGGAAGTGATTGTTGCTATTTTCGGGATTCTGATTGGCTAACGCTCGTTTTCTTTTTCTTCCTCCCCCCCCACCTCTTTTTTTTTTTTCTCCTCCCTTTTTTTTTTTTTTTTTTTTTTTTTTTTTTTTTTTTTTTTTTTTTACAGGTTCTGCGTAACCGCCACCTACAGGTCTGGTTACACCGCCACCTACAGGTCTGCAAGCACGCCACCTACAGGTCTCGGTTACACCTCCACCTACAGGTCTGGTTACACCCCACCTACAGGTCTGTTACACCGGCCACCTACAGGTCTCAAGCTACTCCCTACCTACAGGTCTGGCGTTTAAGCACCGCCACCTACAGGTCTCGTTACACCCCTACCTACAGGTCTGGTTACACCTCCACCTACAGGTCTAGTTACACCTCCACCTACAGGTCTAGTTACGTTACACCGCCACCTACAGGTCTCGTTACAGCGCCACCTACAGGTCTCGTTACAGCGCCACCTACAGGTCTGGTTACTCCGCCACCTACAGGTCTCATTACAGCGCCACCTACAGGTCTGGCGTGCTCCTGGCTGCATTGACGGCATATATATATACACAGGTACATGTAAACAAACACTTTTCTGAAAACTGACAGCTGTGCACGATGTTATTTTTTTGAAAACGGAGAGGTTGAAATGTCCATTTATGAAAATAGCCGGCCACGTGGAAACGTAGCAATAGTAGGAAAAGCACAGCTGACATTGATAACCTTAACGATGGCTCAGTTCCATCAAGTGCCCCAGTGAGATATTTCAGTGAGTCAGCATGACCAATACCAGGACCTCTCCTAAGTGGAATGCAGCCATCAGTAATGGTTTAATACCAGGACCTCTCCTAAGTGGAATGCAGCCATCAGTAATGGTTTAATACCAGGACCTCTCCTAAGTGGAATGCAGCCATCAGTAATGGTTTAATACCAGGGTCTCTCCTAAGTGGAATGCAGCCATCATTAATGGTTTAATACCAGGACCTCTCCTAAGTGGAATGCAGCCATCAGTAATGGTTTAATACCAGGCTCAAGGTAAAAACCTCTCCTAAGTGGAATGCAGCCATCAGTAATGGTTTAATACCAGGACCTCTCCTAAGTGGAATGCAGCCATCAGTAATGGTTTAATACCGGGGGCCTCTCCTAAGTGGAATGCAGCCATCAGTAATGATTTAATACCAGGACCTCTCCTAAGTGGAATGCAGCCATCAGTAATGGTTTAATACCAGGACCTCTCCTAAGTGGAATGCAGCCATCAGTAATGATTTAATACCAGGGCCTCTCCTAAGTGGAATGCAGCCATCAGTAATGGTTTAATACCAGGACCTCTCCTAAGTGGAATGCAGCCATCAGTAATAGTTTTGAATACACCTGTGCTTTTCCTACTATGACAACATGTCTGCTGTGAAAAAGGTCCACATCGACGACAAGTTCTGTTTGAAGTTGCGGGACCTTTTTGGCGAAGGGAAAAGCTTAATAATTCTACCGCTACCACTTCGTCTTGGAGGTTATTTCTTCTCCCTCGGTCTGTCAGGTCTGTGTGAATCTCTGGACTGTTTAAACCGCTTTTTAATAACCCTTTTTTCGTACACTAGCCTTCTTTAATTTGTATTTGTTAATTTATGCTTATTCTCCTTTTTCTTATTTATTTCTTTGTGTGTGTGTGTATGTGTGTGTGCCTGCGTGTGTGTGTCTGTGTGTCTTTGTGTGTGCGTGCGTCTGTCTGTGTGTGTCTGTGTGTATGTGTGCGCGTCTCTGTGAGTGTGTGTGTGTGTGTGTCTGTGTGTGTGTGTGTCTGTATGTGTCTGTGTCTCTCTCTGTAAGTGTGTGTGTGTGTGTGAGAGCCACTTTGTAACTGCATGTTTTTGCTTACGGAGTCGAAAAGGGTCTTTAATCATTGAGGATAGTTTAGTTGTCCTCTCCTCTTAAATAAGAACTAGTATTTTTAGCTTAATTGACCTTAACTGAACAGCTTCGGAGTCATTGGAATGGTTATATTGGGGGGCATTTCACCGCCAGAACGCTAGGGGGCGATAAGTCTGAGGATATCTGCGAGGTGTCTGCCAGCCAGTTTGTTATGTTAGCAAACTAACTTTAGCACAACTGCCCACAAAGTACTGCTTGCTGGTGAAGTGCTAATTTCAAAACATGACTGACATATAGACAATTTACAAACCGATAACTCCGTCATTGTAACCTAAATATGTCTGAGTTTATTTGCAAAGCAGATGTCAGTGAGCTAGCATGTCGCTACTCCCCACAGTAGGCTGCTGGACACACCCACTATCAACACACAGGACCAGTTGACCAATCACAGTCACACAGGA
Source organism: Perca fluviatilis (assembly GCF_010015445.1). Taxonomy (NCBI): domain Eukaryota; kingdom Metazoa; phylum Chordata; class Actinopteri; order Perciformes; family Percidae; genus Perca; species Perca fluviatilis. Next base: position 2,998,680 of record NC_053122.1, on the reverse strand, counting down.
CCAGCTGACCAATCACAGTCACACAGGACCAGCTGACCAATCACAGTCACACAGGACCAGTTGACCAATCACAGTCACACAGGACCAGTTGACCAATCACAGTCACACAGGACCAGTTGACCAATCACAGTCACACAGGACCAGTTGACCAATCACAGTCATACAGGGCCAGTTGACCAATCACAGTCATACAGGGCCAGTTGACCAATCACAGTCACACAGGACCAGTTGACCAATCACAGTCCTTGAAACACCCACTATCAACACACAGGACCAGTTGACCAATCACAGTCATACAGGGCCAGTTGACCAATCACAGTCACACAGGACCAGTTGACCAATCACAGTCCTTGAAACACCCACTATCAACACACAGGACCAGTTGACCAATCACAGTCCTTGAAACACCCACTATCAACACACAGGACCAGTTGACCAATCACAGTCACACAGGACCAGTTGACCAATCACAGTCACACAGGATAAGTTGACCAATCACAGTCACACAGGACCAGTTGACCAATCACAGTCCTTGAAATCATTGCCTTGTTGGTGATGGAGTCATTCTGCAGACAAACTCAGCCAGTGTAATTCTAAATGAGCTGTCTGCACACGCTCAGTGGTGTGCGTTAGGAGTGTGTCCTGCTGTCAGAGGTTGAGTTACTACAGCGAGTCAGTTTATGGGGAATCGATACAAAACCGTTCATGTGTGACATGTGTTGTCATGACATCGGTCGTGTCCCTGAAAAACCGGACGAACCTTCGTCATTTAAATTCTTCTTTATCCAGTAAAAAACCTCAGTGCAGCTTCTCATTCATTCGTGTTTTCGGCATTATCAGCTGCAAAGGTCCTGCATCAGGGCTGCAACTAACCATTATTGTCATTGTCGATTTAATCTGCCTAACCATTCTTTATAAAACTGGTTAGGCTAGATGTATTTGAATGGCCGAAAACGGCTAAATGTTTTAATTTACACAAGGCTGGTATTTCAGACCAGGCTGGTTTGTGTGCAACGTGGCATCGCGACTTTGCGTAAACCTACACGCCACTTTCCTAAAGCCAAATGGCGTGCTATCTGTACCGCATTTTGAGCTATCAACGTGTATGTCTACGCTGTAGAATAAATGATCAGTTCACTGCTTTCATTGAATTTGGGGTTTTTATAACATTTGAAGAAAAGAATGTTGAAAAAAAAAGTGACTATAATGTCTAGAGATGCACCAATTACAACTTTCTAGGCCGATTTCTGATTTTCTTTGAGTTAGGCCAGCCGATACCGATTTTAGCCGATTCCGATTTCATTTTTTCTAACCACTTTACAGCACACGCACATATGTATTGTCTATCTTTTCTTTAATAGAACATTTTGCACAGATAATGGATCACTATAAAGTAGAACTATATAAATTACTCCTTGTGTGGGACATTCACACGCATCTAAAGAGCAACGTTAGAACCATTTTCTTCTTTTCACATCTAATATCACACTGAAATAAATGTGATTCTGGTTTTTGGTTTGGTCCCTCCACAGACTTCAGATACAGTATTAGGGGACCACTAAGGTCTATATAAAAGAGACTTCAGATACAGTATTAGGGACCACTAAGGTCTATATAAAAGAGACTTCAGATACAGTATTAGGGGACCACTAAGGTCTATATAAAAGAGACTTCAGATACAGTATTAGGGGACCACTAAGGCTCATATAAAAGAAAGATCAGATACAGTATTAGGGGACCACTAAGGTCTATATAAAAAGAGACTTCAGATACAGTATTAGGGGACCACTAAGGTCTATATAAAGAGACTTCAGATACAGTATTAGGGGACCACTAAGGTCCATATAAAAAAACAATCAGATACAGTATTAGGGGACCACTAAGGTCTATATAAAAGAGACATCAGATACAGTATTAGGGGACCACTAAGGCCTATATAAAAGAGACTTCAGATACAGTATTAGGGGACCACTAAGGTCTATATAAAAGAGACATCAGATACAGTATTAGGGGACCACTAAGGCCTATATAAAAGAGACTTCAGATACAGTATTAGGGGACCACTAAGGCCTATATAAAAGAGACTTCAGATACAGTATTAGGGGACCACTAAGGTTCTTGGTGTGGTCCCTCATGCCCTACTGTCTCCTTGCAGGTGTTGCATATTGTAAACTTGTTATCTTCTGCTCACATGCTGAAGAATCCCCAAACAGCTGACCTGTTGCAGGTTAACTCACCAGGTTCCCTAAATGTTGGAGAACAGCGCCGACACGCAAGCTTCACACGGCGAAACAACAAAACGCTGGAAAAAGTGATATTAAGGGTCAGAAAAAGCTTCCAAAACGTGGTTTAAAGAAATAAAAGAAGGGTGGAGGCTGAGGTTGAGATCTCCACTTTTGAGCAAAATTAAAAATTCTGAGCGTCAACCACATTATTTTCTGCATTCTGGAGACATTTTCCTGCAACAATTTATGGTGCAAATGTCTTTAATTATGTAAAGGAAATTATAATAGTTTTTAAGGGGTCAATTGCACTGACAAGTTTATATTATTGGGGAGGTTGTAGCCCCCCCTCCTCCCTTCCTGTAAAGTACGCAACAAAGGAAGTACCCTCAGGTTGGGAGTTACTGGATTCCAACATAGACTCAGTGCTCTGTGCATCGCTGCGTTGGACACACTGGTTTGTGTTCTTTGGGAGCAATTAAGCCCCATTGTCAGCGGCTTTCCGAGCGGCGCTCCAGAAGTAGGGCTGGCAGATCAATGCGCTCGATGTGCGGGGGGCTAATTTTAGCGGCTGTCGGTTTTCCATGGGCCGCAGGTTCTGCTGCTGCAGCACAACAATTAAGCCCCTTCGAAACAGAGCGGGCACTTCCTGCCAGCGGCTTCACGAGGTCCTGCTCTTTCATAATAGAGGTCAACGTGTCGCAGGCCTCCTCTTCGCTCACTGCTCTTCATCATCATTTGTTCAGATTCAGATTTATTATCAGAGTGTACCGTTACTCCCCCAGTCTAGGGGGGGCCTAGCACACAACATGACAAGGCCCCCGTCTCCCAAGTAGTTTTGAATATCAGAAAACGTATTTATTTTACATTAAATAGAAAATATAGATGACCTATAGATTATAGGTACATTATACAAGGCTTCAGGGTGGCCTGCCACCAAAATAACCAACAAACAAACGATTCTGTCCAGGAAATAAGAAATTA
>NC_053122.1:2977974-2987974 GCF_010015445.1 Perca fluviatilis | reverse complement strand
CTGTCCACTTTGAATGAAGTGTGTTTTACGATGATAAAAGTCCTGATTATTTACATGAAGTCTGGTGGAGTTTGGTGGTGATGGTTGTATACAGTATGTTGATGTATTAAAGTAACTGTGTGTGTGTGTGTGTGTGTGTGTGTGTGTGTGTGTGTGTGTGTGTGTGTGTGTGTGTGTGTGTGTGTGTGTGTGTGTGTGTGTGTGTGTGTGTGTGTGTGTGTGTGTAGGTAAACGGGACGGAGGCTGATTATGAGTATGAGGAGATCACGCTGGAGAGGGTAAGGCGTCATTTTTATGTCTCTGTGACCTTGTTGTAAGAGCAGGGAACAGTCCATCACTCTCCTGGCAGCAGAAACGGCTCGTTTGACTTTGACTTTTATGTGCTTCAGGAAGACCAACCGGCGCCTTAACAAAACCTGCAGCACTTTATTTTAATTATTTAAAAGACGTGTGGTTAAAAGAAGACCTAATGAATTAACTCCAAACCTATTTTTCTTTTTATTGCCGCTCTGTGTTTCAGTGTAATGTAATTTTATTTAAACAGGGACAATTAAACATTAACATTGTATAAGAACAACTGCAGCACTGCACCAGTTTGTAGCACAAATGCTATTTTACAGACACACACAACCACACACACACACACACACAAACACACACACACACACACACACACAAACACAACCACTATTTCGGGGAAGAGACTTCAGATACAGTATTAGGGGACCACTAAGGTCTATTTAAAAGACACTTCAGATACAGTATTAGGGGACCACTAAGGTCTATATAAAAGAGACTTCAGATACAGTATTAGGGGACCACTAAGGTCTATATAAAAGAGACTTCAGATACAGTATTAGGGGACCACTAAGGTCTATATAAAAGAGACTTCAGATACAGTATTAGGGGACCACTAAAGGTTCTATATAAAAGAGACTTCAGATACAGTGATAGGGGACCACTAAGGCCTATATAAAAGAGACTTCAGATACAGTATTAGGGGACCACTAAGGCCTATATAAAAGTGACTTCAGATACAGTATTAGGGGACCACTAAGGCCTATATAAAAGAGACTTCAGATACAGTATTAGGGGACCACTAAGGCCTATATAAAAGAGACTTCAGATACAGTATTAGGGGACCACTAAGGCCTATATAAAAGCATCCAAAAAGCAGCGTGTCTTGGGACCTTTAACAGCACCAACGCTAATTTTTAAGGCACAAACGAATAGCAGTGTTTTTAATAATTTTTGGATGACATGGTTGGCCAGCTTCACTCAGGTGTGAAAGCTCCATTACTTTCTCCCCAGGGTCATAAGGCAACCCTTATTGTTGAACCCTGTATTTCTAATTCAGCTGTGCTTCTTCAAGTGCAAATTATTATCAAAGCAGCGTGAATAAAAAGCATCTCTGGCAGCTGAGTCCTGCAGGAACTGCAGACTCAAACTCTGTCTTATGTTATTACGTTCCTAAGGCCTTATCAGTTGAATGGAATTATATCGTTTTGATAGAAATAATGCATATTTTTATCAGATTTTTACTTGAAAATAAAGTTTGAAAGGCCATTTAGCTGTAGGCGCTGACCCACCGAGCTGATAATCGGCTGTCGGACAGTCTGGCGAATGTGTCTGTCTGTGTGTGTCTCGGTCTGTGTGTGTCTCTGTGTCTGTCTGTGTGGTGTGTGTGTGTCTCTGTGTCTGTCTGTGTGGTGTGTGTGTGTGTCTGTGTCGGTGTGTGTGGTGTGTGTGTGTGTGTGTGTGTGTGTGTCTCTGTGTCTGTTTGTGTGGTGTGTTTGTGTCTCTGTGTCTGTTTGTCTGTGTGTTTGTCTCTGTGTATGTCTGTGTGTGTGTTTGTCTCTGTGTCTGTCTGCGTGGTGTGTGTGTGTGTATGTCTGTGTGTGTTTGTCGGTGTGGTGTGTGTGTGTGTGGTGTGTGTGTCTCTGTGTCTGTGTGTGTTTGTCTCTGTGTGGTGTGTGTGTGTGTGCGTCTCTGTCTGTCTGTGTGTGTGTGTGTGTGTCTCTGTGTCTGTGTGTGTTTGTCTCTGTGTGGTGTGTGTGTGTGTGCGTCTCTGTCTGTCTGTGTCTGTCTGTGTCTGTCTGTGTGTGTGTGTGTGTGTCTGTCTGTCTGTGTCTGTCTGTCTGTCTGTCTGTCTGTCTGTCTGTCTGTCTGTGGTGTGTGTGTGTGTGTGTGTGTCTCTGATATATCGTAAAACAGCCAAGTAGAAACAAGAATTTAAAAGCAAGATGTTAAAAGTGAAGCCTTAAACTTAAAGATGATTTTAAAAATAAAGATGACAACTCCTGAGCAGCTTCTTCTTTAAGGATCTCTGAAAAAGCAAAAAGTATAAAATAATTTCTTCTTTCTCCTCTGATGTGATTTTAGCAGATGTTTATGTTCTCATTCATCGAAAACACTCGTGAGATTTTGTGTAACTAATCATGTATCAAAACCTTTTTGTTAATGCGTGTTTTCTTTGTTTTTATCCCGGTTGTCATGGTGGTTGTTCGCGGTTTCCAGGGGAATTCGGGGCTGGGCTTCAGCATTGCCGGCGGCACAGACAACCCCCACATCGGCGAAGACCCGAGCATCTTCATCACCAAAGTCATACCTGGAGGAGCCGCGGCTCAGGACGGACGGCTCAGGTGAGACTCACAGGGACGCTCCAGGCTTTCGGATGAGAAATTAATTTACGCACCAAATTTTTAGCGCCCTATTTTAACGATCTAAGCGCACGGCAGCGTGCGGCTCTTCTAGACTTTCCAAATGCAGATTGCAACAGTAAGGGATGCCCGATGGCCCGGAAGCTAATATAACAGCCCCTCAAATGGGTTGTATGATAAATAACGTTATCATTTTCTTGTCCCACTTCCCTTGTCCATGTTGAAGGGGGTCAGCCCAATGGTCCCACAGCCCAATGGTCCCACAGCTCTATGGTCCCACAGCTCTATGTTCCCACAGCCCAATGGTCCCACACCTCTATGTTCCCACAGCCCAATGGTCCCACACCTCTATGGTCCCACAGCCCTATGGTCCCACAGCCCTATGGTCCCACAGCTCTATGGTCCCACAGCTCTATGGTCCCACAGCTCTATGGTCCCACAGCTCTATGGTCCCACAGCCCAATGGTCCCACACCTCTATGTTCCCACAGCCCAATGGTCCCACACCTCTATGTTCCCACAGCCCAATGGTCCCACAGCTCTATGGTCCCACAGCTCTATGGTCCCACAGCCCAATGGTCCCACACCTCAATGGTCCCACACCTCAATGGTCCCACAGCCCAATGGTCCCACACCTCAATGGTCCCACACCTCAATGGTCCCACAGCCCTATGGTCCCACAGCCCTATGGTCCCACAGCCCAGTGGTCCCACAGCCCAGTGGTCCCACAGCCCAGTGGTCCCACAGCCCAGTGGTCCCACAGCCTAGTGGTCCCACAGCCCAATGGTCCCATAGCCCAATGGTCCCATAGCCTAGTGGTCCCATAGCCCTATGGTCCCATAGCCCTATGGTCCCACAGCTCTATGGTCCCACAGCTCTATGGTCCCACAGCCCAATGGTCCCACACCTCAATGGTCCCACACCTCAATGGTCCCATAGCCCTATGGTCCCACACCTCAATGGTCCCACACCTCAATGGTCCCACAGCCCTATGGTCCCACACTCTATGGTCCCACAGCCTATGGTCCCACAGCCCAATGGTCCCACACCTCAATGGTCCCACACCTCAATGGTCCCATAGCCCTATGGTCCCACACCTCAATGGTCCCACACCTCAATGGTCCCACAGCCCAATGGTCCCACAGCCCAATGGTCCCACAGCCCAATGGTCCCACAGCCCAATGGTCCCACAGCCCAATGGTCCCACAGCCCTATGGTCCCACAGCCCTATGGTCCCACAGCCCTATGGTCCCACACCTCTATGTTCCCACACCTCTATGGTCCCACAGCCCAATGGTCCCACAGCCCAATGGTCCCACAGCCCTATGGTCCCACAGCCCTATGGTCCCACACCCCAATGGTCCCACACCTCAATGGTCCCACACCTCAATGGTCCCACAGCCCAATGGTCCCACACCTCAATGGTCCCACACCTCAATGGTCCCACAGCCCTATGGTCCCACAGCCCAATGGTCCCACAGCCCAATGGTCCCACAGCCCTATGTTCCCACAATTTTGGGCTGTGGGAACATAGGCATGCTCCCCGTTGGAGAATACTTGTTGAATGATTTGATTTGAATGTGGCGTAGGCCAATCCAGAATTGAGTTGTTGCTAGTCACGCGTGACCGGCGACCGCGTGGTTAGAAGAAGACGACGATGGCTGTGTACGTTCGAGCTAAAGCCAAAGAGTGAGCTTCAAAGCCCGGCGCGTTTCCACGGGGCCTGGCGTCCTCTACCCAGAAACCCCTGCAGCGTCCTGCTGCCTTTCACTCCTTCATTCATAATGCAGCAGAAAGAGTCTGACGCAGCTGATCCAGGCGATGATGGACAGCCGGCCCTGCCTCAGTGTCAGGTTGCCTCTGACAGATGAAGCCTAGTTTGTTTGTTGGTCCGTCAGTCGTCAGCGTGGCTCAAGTGTCAGAGAGGGAGAGAGAGAGAGAGAGAGAGAGAGAGAGAGAGAGAGAGAGAGAGAGAGAGAGAGAGAGAGGGAGAGAGAGGGAGAGAGAGAGAGAGAGAGAGAGAGAGAGGGAGGGAGACAGAGAGGAAAACACAACGTTCAAAAGAAGTAGAAGGAGAAAGAGGAAACTACCTGATGAGTGTCTCATAAAACAATATTTAGATTTAGATGACATGCTTATTTAAAGGTGCACTATGAGTTCCTGCGTGGTCACTTCTGTTGACGTTCCAAGTAAATTTCAAACAAAACAGAGCAAGCTCGTCCCTTCCCCCCTATGTTTCCGTAGCTGTTGTGACTTGCTGACTAACTGTCACTAACCCCCACCCCCTCCCCCAACCATCTAGTCGGTGATTGGCTGGAGTGGTGCACAGCCTGTGCCCCTACTGTTTGTTTGACGTTTTACGACCCCTCTGTTGACCCCCAAGACCGGGCTTTTTCACGGTGCGTTCAGGGGGGGGGCAGGCAGCTAGCGGATCAAGGAGAGATGCCTACGATTTGAGACAAAACTGAAATTGCGCTGAAACCATGCAGGAACTCATAGGGCACCTTTTTAATACAGACAGTTCACAAACACACAACACAGAGATTTAATCCAGCAGAGAGGACTTTTTAAATAAGATTTTTAACTGTTGAATCCAAACAGCGAGGGCTCAAGTGTCTGTGAGAAAGGGAAAACGCAACGTTCAAAAGAAGTGGACGGAGAACAGTGAAAGTCTGTCTCAGTTCGTCACTTTGTGCTCCACTTGATCATACGACAGTATTCACACGACACACTTATTAATGCAGACAGTTCACAAAACTAGAACACAGATTGAATCCAGCGGAGAACGTGTCCAAAACAAGGAGCGAAAGAGCAAATAAAACAAGCTGTGAATAAGATATTGTGTCTGAATTAAAACACAGGATCAAAGCACCAAATGAGTAAACTGGGACTTTACTGGTGTAGCTGGACGATGTGTACCATGCTCTGGAAGTTAGGGCTGGGTGGAGAATTCAATGCTTTTTAAGCACCGACCAAATTGACACAGCTTCAGGAAACTGCAATGACTGCTTTCTCATCCATCCACCCCACCAATATCTTTGCTTTCCGGAGCCAATATAAACAATTAAATGTTTTTACAGTGTGTTCAGGGGACAGACAGCTAGTAGATAGTGGGAGATTTTTTTACAGTGTGTTCAGGGGACAGGCAGCTAGCAGATGGTGAGGAGATATTTTTTACAGTGTGTTCAGGGCAGCTAATGAGCTGGCAGTTAGGGAGATGGTTTACAGTGTGTTCCAGGGGACAGGCAGCTAGCAGATGGTGAGGAGATATTTTACAGGTGTGTTCAGGGGACAGACAGCTAGCAGATAGTGAGGAGATGTTTTTTACAGTGTGTTCAGGGGACAGACAGCTAGCAGATAGTGAGGAGATATTTTACAGTGTGTTCAGGGGACAGGCAGCTAGCAGATAGTGAGGAGATATTTTTTACAGTGTGTTCCAGGGGACAAAGCAGCTAGCAGATAGTGAGGAGATGTTTTTACAGTGTGTTCAGGGGACAGACAGCTAGCAGATAGTGAGGAGATTTTTTTACAGTGGGGACAGACAGCTAGCAGATAGTGAGGAGATATTTTTACAGTCGTGTGTACAGGGGACAGGCAGCTTATGTGAATGGTGAGGAGTGTTTTTACGTGTGTTCAGGGGACAGACAGCTAGCAGATAGTGAGGAGATGTTTTACAGTGTGTTCAGGGGACAGACAGCTAGCAGATAGTGAGGATATTTTTTACAGTGTGTTCAGGGGACAGACAGCGCAGATAGTGAGGAGATTTTTTTACAGTGTGTTCAGGGACAGACAGCGCTAGCAGATAGTGAGGAGATGTTTTTACAGTGTGTTCAGGGGACAGACAGCTAGCAGATAGTGAGGAGATGTTTTTACAGTGTGTTCAGGGGACAGACAGCTAGCAGATAGTGAGGAGATGTTTTTTTACAGTGTGTTCAGGGACAGACAGCTAGCAGATAGTGAGGAGGTTTTTACAGTGTGTTCAGGGGACAGACAGCTAGCAGATAGTGAGGAGATGTTTTTACAGTGTGTTCAGGGGACAGACAGCTAGCAGATAGTGAGGAATGTTTTTTACAGTGTGTTCAGGGGACAGGCAGCTAGCAGATAGTGAGGGAGATGTTTTTACAGTGTGTTCGGGGGACAGACAGCTAGCAGATGAGTGAGGAGATTTTTTTACAGTGTGTTCAGGGGACAGGCAGCTAGCAGATAGTGAGGAGATGTTTTATAGTGTGTTCAGGGGACAGACAGCTAGCAGATAGTGAGGAGATGTTTTTACAGTGTGTTCAGGGGACAGGCAGCTAGCAGATAGTGAGAGAGATGTTTTTACAGTGTGTTCAGGGGACAGGCAGCTAGCAGATGAGTGAGGAGATGTTTTTACAGTGTGTTCAGGGGACAGACAGCTAGCAGATAGTGAGGAGATGTTTTTACAGTGTGTTCAGGGGACAGACAGCTAGCAGATAGTGAGGAGATGTTTTTACAGTGTGTTCAGGGGACAGACAGCTAGTAGATAGTGAGGAGATGTTTTTACAGTGTGTTCAGGGGACAGACAGCTAGTAGATAGTGAGGAGATGTTTTTTACAGTGTGTTCAAGGGACAGACAGCTAGCAGATAGTGAGGAGATGTTTTTTACAGTGTGTTCAGGGGACAGGCAGCTAGCAGATAGTGAGGAGATGTTTTTACAGTGTGTTCAGGGGACAGACAGCTAGCAGATAGTGAGGGAGATGTTTTTTACAGTGTGTTCAGGGGACAGGCAGCTAGTAGATAGTGAGGAGATGTTTTTACAGTGTGTTCAGGGGACAGACAGCTAGCAGATAGTGAGGAGATGTTTTTTACAGTGTGTTCAGGGGACAGACAGCTAGTAGATAGTGAGGAGATGTTTTTTACAGTGTGTTCAGGGGACAGACAGCTAGCAGATAGTTGAGGAGATGTTTTTTACAGTGTGTTCAGGGGACAGACAGCTAGCAGATAGTGAGGAGATGTTTTTACAGTGTGTTCAGGGGACAGGCAGCTGCAGAGTAGTGAGGAGATGTTTTTTACAGTGTGTTCAGGGGACAGGCAGCTAGCAGATAGTGAGGAGATGTTTTTCCGGTGTGTTCAGGGGACAGGCAGCTAGCAGATAGTGAGGAGATGTTTTTTACAGTGTGTTCAGGGGACAGGCAGCTAGCAGATAGTGAGGAGATGTTTTTTACAGTGTGTTCAGGGGACAGGACAGCTAGCAGATAGTGAGGAGATGTTTTTACAGTGTGTTCAGGGGACAGGCAGCTAGCAGATAGTGAGGGAGATGTTTTTACAGTGTGTTCAGGGGACAGACAGCTAGCAGATAGTGAGGAGATGTTTTTACAGTGTGTTCAGGAGACAGACAGCTAGCAGATAGTGAGGAGATGTTTTTACAGTGTGTTCAGGGGACAGACCGCTAGCAGATAGTGAGGAGATGTTTTTACAGTGTGTTCAGGGGACAGACAGCTAGCAGATAGTGAGGAGATGTTTTTACGGTGTGTTCAGGGGACAGGCAGCTAGCAGATAGTGAGGAGATGTTTTTACAGTGTGTTCAGGGGACAGACAGCTAGCTGACAGTGATGTGATGTTTGCTGTATGTGACAAAAATGCTTAGCCTAAAAACGGCGTGACATCGCTTAAAAGCACCTTTAAGTTACCAGCTAATGTTAGGCGAGCTAGCCAGCTTGGTTGGCCCTAACGCCAGTCTGTCATTACCAGCTCTAGCTCCACACGCGCTGCGGAGTAAGGGTCTGACAACACCACAGATGCATTCTGGGATAGGAGAAAAAACACTCTGGGTTGTTTGCATTTCTTTAAAACCAATCACAATCATCTTGGGCGGCTCCAAGCTTTGAGTGATGGACCTTGCGACTGTGGCTCTGCAAAATAGTCTCAGGAAGGAAGTTGTTTTGGGTGGAACATTTGCACCCGCTAAAGCACGACATACAGTATTAAATGAAGTTAACTGTTCATCAATACAGTAGCGTGAGCTATTTAAATTAGCTGATACAAAGTCATTTGCTCTTACCAGTGTACGCGCTGTGTACTTTCTAAAATATTCTTTCTAAATCTTTACAATCTTTCAAAGAACCAAGCAGGCCTGTCTTGTCGCACAATCAAATTTTCTTCAAAACTTTAAAGCGTGTAGCTCGCTACCTCGAAGGTGGTTGTTGTTTGTTGTTGTTGTTTTCCCGTAGCCTGAAGGGCGCTTGAGAACAGCAACACACAGACAGCAAAAGGTAAAGGACGTCTGGCAGAACATCCGGCAGCACCCGGATATGAGAGGCGGTTATCGCCCTACATTGTGGTTTTATGTGTAGGCTGGCGTAACAAGACATTTTTAGCGGACCAAATGTTCCAATTAACTTTGAAGTAAAAACACAGTGAGACGGTAAAAGTTTAAGATGAAAACACCGGACAACACACAAAAACAAGTTGGGTCTAGATTCAGTTTTGGCCATTTCTTCGTTTTCTCTCTTTTTTGCTGGCAGGTTTCTCCTATAGAGCCCCCCTACAGGTTTCTCTATAGAGCCCCAACAGGTCTCTCTATAGGAGCTCCCCCTACAGGTTTCTCTATAGAGCCCCCTACAGGTTTTCTCTATAGGGCCCCCACAGGTTTCTCTATAGAGCCCCTACAGGATTTCTCTATAGAGCCCCTACAGGTTTCTCTATAGAGCGCCCTACAGGTTTCTCCTAGAGCCCCTACAGGTTTCTCTATAGAGCCCCTACAGGTTTCTCTATGAGAGGCTCCCCTACAGGTTTCTCTATAGAGCCCCCTACAGGTCTCTCTATAGGCTCCTCCTACAGGTTTTCTCTATAGAGCGCTCCCTACAGGTTCCTCTATAGAGCCCCTCCTACAGGTCTCTCTATAGAGCCCCTACAGGTTTCTCTATAGAGGCCCCCTACAGGTTTTCTCTATAGAGGCCCCTACAGGTTTCTCTATAGAGCCCCCTACAGGTTTCTCTAGAGGCCCCCTACAGGTTTCTCTATGGGGCTCCCCTACGGGTTCCTCTATAGAGCCCTCCTACAGGTCTCTCTATAGAGGCCCTCCTACGAGTTTTCTCTATAGAGCCCCCTACAGGTCTCTCTATAGAGCCCCCCTACAGGTGCTCTCTATAGAGGCCCCTACAGGTTCCTCTATAGGGCCCCTCCTACAGGTTTCTCTATAGAGGGCCCCCTACAGGTTTCTCTATAGGAGGGCCCTAAGGGTTTCTCTATAGAGCCCCCCCACAGGTTTCTCTATAGAGGCTCCCCCTACAGGTTCCTCTATAGGGCTCCCCTACAGGTCTCTCTATAGAGGCCCTCCCTAGGTTTTCTCTATAAGAGCCCCCTACAGGTCTCTATAGA
>NC_053122.1:2967974-2972974 GCF_010015445.1 Perca fluviatilis | reverse complement strand
AAATCCATAACCTTCTCCTTACTTCGCTGTCCGTCAGCTGCTTATTGTTAAGCCTTCTAAAATATTAGAAAACACTAAAGCAAAACAGGAAAAACCAAAGGCGTTATTTGATGTAGCTCCATTATTTCTGAGACCAGGTTAGTGTCGTGGAGTTTCACCAGGATATTCCTTCTAATAGACCAGCGACCATTTGACTACGTAATGTGTGGTGCTCTTGACAAAGTGCAGTGTGGCTGTATGAACATGTGGAAAAATGCAACAATGCAACAACTACAACCCGAATCGCAATCGAGTCTACAGAATTAAAGGTGTGAGTGAACGGTGACTGTTAAAAAGCGTCAAAGGGTGTGAGCGTGCCCTTAGGCCGGTTACACACTGAACGGCGTGGCGTCGTCCTTTCTTTAATTAACCTATTTTATCTTCTTTTTATATGGTTGAACTGTTTTAACTGTTTCTTTATTCGCTTATTTTATCTCTCAGTTCTTTAAATTCTTACACTGCACTGTAAAATGTATTCTTGTCTTTTTAAATTGTTTTTAATTGTTTTTATAACTGCTCATTCATGTTTTATGTAAAGCACTTTGAATTGCCCTGTTGCTGAAATGTGCTATACAAATACACAACACGAAGTGTTTTGGAAGAGTTCAGGCAAAATAGAATAGGAAAAAATGTTTATGTCATTTAGACACAAATACACATATTAATAAATGACATGTTGGTGTTTGAAAAGCCTCGAGGTTTTGATATAAATGCAGATATATATAAATGTAATTTAAAAAAGAAAATCAATTTTCTAATATTTCACCTGTCAATACAGAATGAAATATTCTGGAGCCTATTTTGCCGTCAATACTGCCGACGTTGTCTTTGCTGTAATCTAATCAGTATACAGTACAGGCCAAAAGTTTGGACACACCTTCTCATTCAATGCGTTTCCTTGTTATTTTCATGAATATTTACATTGTAGATTCTCACTGAAGGCATCAAAACTATGAATGAACACATATGGAATTATGTACTTAACAAAAAAGTGTGAAATAACTGAAAACATGTCTTATATTTTAGATTCTTCAAAGTAGCCACCCTTTGCTTTTTTGATAACTCTACGCAAACCCTTGGTGTTCTCTCAATGAGCTTCATGAGGTAGTCACCTGAAATGGTTTTACCTTCACAGGTGTGCTTTGTCAGGGTTAATTGGTGGAAGTTTTTCCCTTATTACAAAAAAGCAAGGGTGGCTACTGAAAAGAATCTAAAATATAAGACATGTTTTCAGTTATTCACACTTTATTATTAAGTACATAATTTAATGTTCATTCATATGAATGATACTCTTCAGTGAATCTACAATGTATAATCAAAATAAAGAAACGCGTGGTAGTATCAAACTTTGGCCTAATACTATATTATGTTTAACATGGTATTTCCAGTTTATCAATGGGAAACATGCATGTGTCCAGACAAGGCTAGAAGCAGCAGCGCTGCATCAGGACCTACGTTCTGGTGTGTAAAGAAATAGAAAACGTCACACAGCCGACACGCAGCTGACGGCGCAGCAAGCGGCAGCTCTACGCCCGCAGGCAGTGTGTCGCCTATAGACTCCAGCATCACTTCATATGTGTTAGCGTGAAACTGAAAGATCATCTTCAGTTCAATCAAAAAGGGTAAATATGTGAAACATTTTGCGGTCAGGTTTTTCACGGTAGATGTGTGTTTTTATCGGACCCATTTTACAAAGAACAAATGCACAGATAGAGAGATTTATTTTAAAAAAAAGAGGTGGGGCAGTAACTGGATCACACTATTTAAAAAAAACAAAAAAACAATGTCGAGGTTAATCCTCTCTCTTCTCCTTCTGCTCCTCTTCAGTCGCTCTCGCCTCCTTTTCTTTCTTCTGTACCTGAAGATCGGGGTTTTGCTCTTTTAGGAGCTTGATTTAGTTCTCGGTTTTGGTAAACCACTCCTCCATCCTTCTGCTCATCTTTTCCAGACTCCTGGCAGCAGTGGTTTGTGTACCTGAAGAGCAGAGATTTTCTCTTTTAAGAGCTTGATTTCGTTCTCCATTTGGCTCTGTTTTGTTGTTCCACTCCATCTCTCTGCTCTCTCTTTCCAGCTCAACGACATTTCCCAAAGCTCTCCATTTTTTGCCAGCTGCAGCGCCCTGTGGTCTTGCAGAGTGGCGAGTTTTTCTTTCAAACTCTGCCTCCCTCTGGATGATCTGCCTTTTCCTTCTCCACGAGCTTGGCTTGTCCCCAAATACTTTGCTTCCTAGAGCCCTCTTTTTCCCTCCCGTTATTACGTTGATCGGATCATCCTTTAACTGGAGCTGACATGGCTCGACTTCCTGTGCGTGGTCCTCTGCCAGAGTTTGGAGCTTTGCGTCCTTGTCCATCAAATTCTGGTTTGATACGGGTTGATAATGTACCATTAGTCTTCTTCCTCTCCTGGGGTGGCTCTGTTCCTCTCTGCGCTCCTGTTTCAAGAGCCCGGCGACCGGTTGAGCTCCACCACTCCAGTGGAGTTTGGCTGACAGGGAGGCGTTCTTCTCTGCCTTCAGACTTTCTCTGAGAGGTGAATCTCTTCATTTTTGTTCTTCTCCTTGATTTTACTCTCCTTCTCGACATTTTTTCTTACGGTTCTCTCTGAGCGTAGAGCCGTCAGGATTTTCTTTTCTCTTCCTCACCCCAGCATTTTTCGGACACCAGCTGGTTGATTAGTTCTCGAGTTTCCAGTTGGTCTTTCTTCAGGTCCTCGAGCTCCACAGCTGGGAGCTGGGCAGACGACTATCGCCCGGCATTGTTGCCATGATCGCTAACAGAAGTATTTGCTGCGATAGTGGAGTATTACAGCGTGAGAGTGAGTGTCGCTCCGTCGTTTTAGTCACGGAGGTTTTGGTGTTTTGAGCTCTGTCACACAAAAGAGATGTGTTGTTGAGCGAGTTCAGACGGTTAACTGGCTGTGAGCAGCAGGGTTTTTATTCTGAACAGAACCGTAGAATACCACGAGAGGAGTTAGAATGGGTCACACTGTGATGTCACACTGGGATGTCACACTGTGATGTCACACTGTGATGTCACACTGTGATGTCACTCTAACACGACAAAGTTCTAGAAGCAGTCCCTCCAAAAAATGTGATTATGTGATCGCGTAATTCAATATTAAATTTATGGCGAGCATTTTTTTTTTTCAAAAAGCGGGCATAAATTGCCGATTTCAGCGCAAAAATAGCGGCGCTTGCATGATTTCTTTGAAAAAATTTGAAAAAAAAAATCACACATATCTTAGCAGAAAGTTGAAAAATGTTGCGTTTACTTCACACAAGAGCAGCCATTTTCCTCTGTTGCCATGGGAATGTTATGAAGTGATGTAATTACATGGCGTGAACATCAGCGAAGCAGGGGAGTGGGGGGAATCACTTTTTTCCTCTTTTTTTTTCATCAAACTGCAGTTTTTGCAAGTCCTGCAATTTCGCATAAAATTTCAAATGGTGCCCCATGTGTAAGGAACAGGCATTTTGTGGGCTGAGCAGCAGCGCTGAGTATGTGGAGTTACGCCCATGGAAAAATTTGCCCCAAAATCTTCTCTGCCAATGCCAAACCGCTTATTCTGGCATTGACTCATTTGGTGGATTGGATGATTGAAGTTAGAAGAAATGAGCTATATTGGCAATTGAAAAATTTATTAATTTCACAAATGTGTGTGTGTGTGTGTGTGTGTGTGTGTGTGTGTGTGTGTGTGTGTGTGTGTGTGTGTGTGTGTGTGTGTGTGTGTGTGTGTGTGTGTGTGTGTGTGTGTGTGTGTGTGTGTGTGTGTGTGTGTGTGTGTGTGTGTGTGTGAGTGAGCCAGACACAACCCACGAAGTTACACTTTTATTGCCCAAGTTTAGAACATGTTCATATCGGTTCAATTCAAAGGGCTTTATTGGCATTGTGGTGTGTCGGTAGCGATGCTGTAATTCTATGTGGAGAGGAATCCGCTGACACTGTTTCTTGATTATAAAGGTTTATTTACATCAAAGAAATCAGCATCATGTACAAGCCCCCTACAGAGCTTCGGAGAGGACCTGTTTCCCAATTCTCTGATGGTCACTCTAAAGTTCTTTGTTGTGTGGACACATATCTATATTCCATAGATTGGGGTGGTATCGATCTTGACCAATGGCTTCAAGCCAAGTGGCTCTGTCTAAGGAGTCCATTGATAATGCATCCCAGATATCTTCAGAGAAGTGTCCAGCGAATGTAGGCTAAGGGTCATGTGGGTTTCTTTGTTACCCAAAAGCTTAAATACAAATCATATAGAATATGCAGATACAATAAGATGACCATATACCTCAGCATGAATGTTCAATAACAATGTTGCCAAAACAATATTAGGATGGGTTTATATTATTTTTATGATTATTTGTATGGTTATTAAAGCAATATGGAAAAAAAAAAAATGAAAGCGTCATTTACATTAGCATAAATATGTACAGATATTTTTAAAGTGTGTGTGTGTGTGTGTGTGTGTGTGTGGGGGTGTGTGTGTGTGTGTGTGTGTGTGTGTGTGTGTGTGTGTGTGTGTGTGTGTGTGTGTGTGTGTGTGTGTGTGTGTGTGTGTGTGTGTGTGTGTGTGTGTGGGGGGTGTGTCATGGCTTCTCCAGACTGAAAAATGGAAGTGTATATAGCCCAACATAGCATTTGATATGAAGTTCACTTAGGGTCTTCTTAACAATGTAACAAAATGAAATGTTAAAGTATTTTTATTAAAACACAACAATGCTTTTTATTTTACAGTAAAGACTATAAATAAAGGTCCTATAGACCTTTTTAAATTGAATTCCATTGCAAGGCAACAGTCTGTGCTCTTGTATTTTTTAAATTAGCATTTTGAAAAATCCTGTCCCAAAACATATCTTTTTATGTTGTGGAAAATGCTTCATTTTCACCTTATGGTTGAATGTATGTGACTTTCTTTCTCCCACCCAGCGGACCTGTTTGACATCCAAGCAGCTGTAGCTTGCA
>NC_053122.1:2932053-2967525 GCF_010015445.1 Perca fluviatilis | reverse complement strand
CCCAGTTAATATTGCTTACTGTATCAGAAGTCTCTTTTATATAGTGGTCCCCTAATACTGTATCTGAAGTCTCTTCTATATAGACCTTAGTGGTCCCCTAATACTGTATCTGAAGTCTCTTTTATATAGACCTTAGTGGTCCCTAATACTGTATCTGAAGTCTCTTTTATATAGACCTTAGTGGTCCCCTAATACTGTATCTAAAGTCTCTTTTATATAGACCTTAGTGGTCCCCTAATACTGTATCTGAAGTCTCTTTTATATAGACCTTAGTGGTCCCCTAATCACTGTATCTGAAGTCTCTTTTATATAGACCTTAGTGGTCCCCTGATACTGTATCTAAAGTCTCTTTTATATAGACCTTAGTGGTCCCCTAATACTGTATCTAAAGTATCTTTTATATAGACCTTAGTGGTCCCCTAATACTGTATCTAAAGTATCTTTTATATAGACCTTAGTGGTCCCCTAATACTGTATCAGGAAGTCTCTTTTATATAGTGGTCCCCTAATACTGTATCTGAAGTCTCTTCTATATAGACCTTAGTGGTCCCCTAATACTGTATCTGAAGTCTCTTTTATATAGACCTTAGTGGTCCCCTAATACTGTATCTGAAGTCTCTTTTATATAGACCTTTAGTGGTCCCCTAATACTGTATCTAAAGTCTCTTTATATAGACCTTAGTGGTCCCCTAATACTGTATCTGAAGTCTCTTTTATATAGACCTTAGTGGTCCCCTGATACTGTATCTAAAGTCTCTTTATATAGACCTTAGTGGTCCCCTAATACTGTATCTAAAAGTCTCTTTTATATAGACCTTAGTGGTCCCCTAATACTGTATCTAAAGTATCTTTTATATAGACCTTAGTGGTCCCCTATACTGTATCTGAAGTCTCTTTTATATAGACCTTAGTGGTCCCCTGATACTGTATCTAAAGTCTCTTTTATATAGACCTTAGTGGTCCCCTAATACTGTATCTAAAGTCTCTTTTATATAGACCTTAGTGGTCCCCTAATACTGTATCTAAAGTCTCTTTTATATAGACCTTAGTGGTCCCCTTAAAACTGTTTAGAAATCCTCTTTAATATAGACCTTGGTGGTCCCCTAATACGGTATTTAAATTCTCTTTATATAGACCTTAGTGGTCCCCTAATACTGTATCTAAAGTCTCTTATATAGACCTTAGTGGTCCCCTAATACTGTATCAGAAGTCTCTTTTATATAGTGGTCCCCTAATACTGTATCTGAAGTCTCTTTTATATAGACCTTAGTGGTCCCCTGATACTGTATCTAAAGTCTCTTTTATATAGACCTTAGTGGTCCCCTAATACTGTATCTAAAGTCTCTTTTATATAGACCTTAGTGGTCCCCTAATACTGTATCTAAAGTCTCTTTTATATAGACCTAAGTGGTCCCCTAATACTGTATCAGAAGTCTCTTTTATATAGTGGTCCCCTAATACTGTATCTGAAGTCTCTTCTATATAGACCTTAGTGGTCCCCTAATACTGTATCTGAAGTCTCTTTTATATAGACCTTAGTGGTCCCCCTAAACTGTATCTAAAGTCTCTTATATAGACCTTTAGTGGTCCCCTAATACTGTATCAGAAGTCTCTTTATATAGTGGTCCCCTAATACTGTATCTGAAGTCTCTTCTATATAGACCTTAGTGGTCCCTAATACTGTATCTGAAGTCTCTTTTATATAGACCTTAGTGGTCCCCCAATACTGTATCTGAAGTCTCTTTTATATAGACCTTAGTGGTCCCCTAATACTGTATCTAAAGTCTCTTTATATAGACCTTAGTGGTCCCCTAATACTGTATCTGAAGTCTCTTTTATATAGACCTTAGTGGTCCCCTAATACTGTATCAGAAGTCTCTTTATAATTAGTGGTCCCTTAATACTGTATCTGAAGTCTCTTCTATATAGACCTTAGTGGTCCCCTAATACTGTATCTGAAGTCTCTTTTATATAGACCTTAGTGGTCCCCTAATACTGTATCTGAAGTCTCTTTTATATAGACCTTAGTGGTCCCCTAATACTGTATCTGAAGTCTCTTTTATATAGACCTTAGTGGTCCCCTAATACTGTATCTGAAGTCTCTTTTATATAGACCTTAGTGGTCCCTTAATACTGTATCTAAAGTATCTTTTATATAAGGTCTATATAAAAGCATCCAAAGAGCACCATGTCATGGGACCTTTAATAAGATTTAACACTACAGTGTGAGGGACAGATCCGATGGCCAGAGACTTGAGACTTGACTTGGACTTCCAAAAAATGACTTCTCTGAACATCTCTGTGATACACACACACACACACACACAATACTTAGTTGCTGCTAGTTTGAGTCGACATATATAATGGAATATCAGCAGACTTCTGTCTTCTTAGGCTTTAAAAGGTTGTGAGTCGCTGCTCCACAGTATGTTTCCCAGAGGATGATGATGAGGATGATGATGATGAGGATGTTTCGGTGACTCAGCAGGAAAACGTTCCTGCGGCCTGAGTCACGTGCAGAGAGAGGAGAAATTTAAACGTGTAAAAGCTCTTTTTATTCACCGTGTTTTAGATCAGTTTACTGTCCGAGTTGAGTCAGCAGAGCAGAGCAAAAATGACGGCTGAATCAGATGTTTCCAGAGTGTGTTTTGTGCTACTTTTCAGCGAGAACTTCTCTGCGTTATCTTTAGATATCCTGTTGTTGTTCCAGGCAGCAGGACAGACAGCAGGACAGACAGCAGGACAGACAGCAGGACAGGCAGCAGGACAGGCAGCAGGACAGACAGCAGGACAGGCAGCAGGACAGACAGCAGGACAGGCAGCAGGACAGACAGCAGGACAGACAGCAGGACAGGCAGCAGGACAGACAGCAGGACAGACAGCAGGAGGACAGACAGCAGGACAGACAGCAGGAGGACAGACAGCAGCAGGACAGACAGCGACAGACAGCAGGAGGACAGACAGCAGGAGGACAGACAGCAGGACAGACAGCAGGAGGACAGACAGCAGGACAGACAGCTGTAGGACAGACAGCAGGACAGACAGACAGGACAGACAGCACAGACAAGCAGGCAGCTGGACAGGCAGCAGGACAGACAGGACAGAGCGCAGGACAGACACAGGACAGACAGCACAGACAGACACACAAGACAGGCACAGGACAGACAGCAGGACAGAAGGACAGGCAGCAGGACAGACAACAACAAGGCAGGACAGGACAGACAACAGACAGGGACAGGACCAGGACAGACAACACAGGACAGACAGCAGGACAGACAGCAGGACAGACAGAGAGCAGCAGCAGGACAGACAGGACAGGCACAGGCACAGACAGACAGAACAGACAGAGACAGACAGACAGCAGACAGGCAGGACAGACAGCAGGACAGACAGAAGCACAGACACAGACAGGACAGACAACACAGGACGAAACAGGGGACAGACAGTGGACAGGGACAGGGGACAGACACAGGACAGGAAACAGGACAGACAGGGACAGACAGCAGGAGACAGCAGGACAGGAAGAGGACAGACAGGGACAGCAACAGACAGACAGCGGACAGGGGACAGGCGGACAGGAAGAGGACAGACAGGGACAGCAGACAGAAAGGACAGACAGGGACAGGACAGGACAGCAGACAATGACAGTGGACAGACAGGGACAGGGACATGACAGAATGGACAGGAAGACAGTGGACAGACAGGACAGACAGTGGACAGAGACAGGACAAGGAAAAAGACACAGAACAGAAGAGGACAGAGAAAGGAGCGAAAAAAAAAAAAAAAAAAAAAAAAAAAAAAAAAAAAAAAAAAAAAAAAAAAAAAAAAAAAAAAAAAAAAAAATTTGAGAAAAAAAAAAAAAAAGATGCCAGACGGAAAAAAAAATAAGGTATGGTTGACAATATTGAACAACATAAACATTAATATTATTGAAAACATATTACAACACACACACACACACACACACCTAAAGAAACACAAAGACAGGTTCCTGCCCAGTCTTATCTTCACATATTCTTCTGTTCTTATTCTTGCCGCCAACAACAGCTGTCATCAGATGACCTTTACAGTGATTGGTCATCGTTAGGGACAGCTCAGTAGTGACTGCATGTTGGTAGGAGAGTGTGTGTGTGTGTGTGTGTGTGTAGGAGTGTGTGTGTTTAGGAGAGTGTGTGTGTTTAGGAGAGTGTGTGTTGTCCCTACAGAATACTAAGACCTGGAATACTCAAAGTCGGCATCAAAAGAGTGTGTGTGTGTGTGTGTGTTTGTGTCTTTGTGTCTGAATGTGTGTCTTTGTGTGTGTATTTGTGTCTGTGTGTGTTTCTGTCTGTGTGTCTGTGTGTGTGTGTGTGTGTGTGTGTGTGTGTGTGTGTGTGTGTGTGTGTGTGTGTCTGTGTGTGTGTGAGTGTGCGTGTGTGTGTGTGTGTGTGTGTGTGTGTGTGTGTCTCTGTACTCGTGTGTCTCTTTGTGTGTGTGTGTATGCATGTGTGTCTTTGTGTGTGTGTGTGTGTGTGTGTGTGTGTGTGTGTGTATGTGTCTGTGTGTGTGTGTATCGGTGTGTGTGTGTCTGTGTGTGTCTCTGTACTCGTGTGTCTCTGTGTGTGTGTGTGTGTGTGTGTGTGTGTGTGTGTGTGTCTCTGTACATGTGTGTGTGTGTGTGTGTGTGTGTGTGTGTGTGTGTGTGTGTGTGTGTGTGTATTTTATCTTGGGTTGGGATGATAAAGAAATAAGTTATCCAAAAACGGTCTTCGGATTCTTTGGAAGTTAGTAATTCCCCGGGAAAACATCTGACAGGAAGTAACGTGTTTTTTTTTTTTGTGTGTGTGTGTGTGTGTGTGTGTGTGTGTGTGTGTGTGTGTGTGTGTGTGTGTGTGTGTGTGTGTGTGTGTGTGTGTGTGTGTGTGTGTGTGTGTGTGTGTGTGTGTGTGTGTGTGTGTGTGTGTGTGTGTGTGTGTGTGTGTGTGTGCGTGCGTGAGGGGGCTGGAGTGTGTTTGTGTGTTCTCAGTGTGTGTGTGTGTGTCTGTCTGTCTGTGTGTGTGTGTTGTGTGTGTGTGTGTGTGTGTGTGTGTGTGTGTGTGTGTGTGTGTGTGTGTGTGTGTGTGTGTGTGTGTGTGTGTGTGTGTGTGTGTGTGTGTGTGTGCGTGCGTGTAGTAAAATGGAAAGTTCCCCAGCTGTTATCTGAAACCTCAGGCTGACTCTGAGTGACTTTGTGGGATCTCCTCTCTTCGTGAGGATTAAAGTTGTAGTTCTTGTAACCGAGGACATTTTGCTGGGTCATAGCTTCAGGACCTAGACGAGGTTTTTACGGTTTAAATATAGATTTTGGATTAAAGGGTCCGAGCAGAGGTTTCTGACCCAAAGGTTATGAACCAGAGCCGAGCCTCGGGACATTTTAACCCTAAACTCAGATACCATCAGAGGGAGAATAAAGTCACACATTTAAATTCCATTCCTCCGCATTTCACAATGAAATGCAGTCACATGACTTATAGACCCAATCACAAAGTTTACTATAACTTCTGGGTAGAAAGCTCCTGCGGGACGTCCCGTACAGCGGTGGAAGGTAACGTAACGAGTAAAAGAAGTTCGGAACAAAATAACATTTAATCAACTCACTTTTTAACTTTTAACCCTTGTGTTGTCTTCTGGTCGACCATGCACTTGTTGTCCTTCTGGGTCAAAATTTACACATTTTTTTACCTTTTTTTTTGTTGTTGATATTTTTGACACATTTTCTGACGTTTTTGTTACTTTTTTTCAATGTTTTTGTCAATTTTGTCAATGTTTTTGTCAATTTTTTCAATGTTTTTGTTCCTTTTTTCGCAATTTTTTCAATCTTTTTGTCACTTTTTTCAATGTTTTTTTCCGTCACTTTTTTCAATGTTTTTGTCACTTTTTTTCAATGTTTTTTTTCTATGTTTTCGTCACTTTTTTCAACAATTTTGTCACTTTTTTCGCATTTTTTTCAATGTTTTCGTAACTTTTTTCAATGTTGTTGTCAATTTTTTCAATGTTTTTTTTTCGTCACTTTTTTCAATGTTTTGTCACTTTTTTCAACATTTTTGTCACTCTTTTCGCATTTCTTTTTCAATGTTTTCGTCACTTTTTTCAATGTTTTCGTCACTTTTTTCGAAGAAGAAATACCTTTTATGTAGCCTATGCAAAGGTAACCCAAAGGTTATGAACTCAGATACCATCAGAGGGAGATGGTTTTTTTAACCGTTGATATTTTTGACACATTTTCTGACGTTTTTGTCACTTTTACTTACCCTTTTCAATGTTTTTGTCACTTTTTTCAGGATTTTCATCACTTTTTTCAATGTTTTTGTCACTTTTTAAAATGTTTTTATCGTCACTTTTTTCAATATTTTTGTCACTTTTTAAAATGTTTTTTTTCGATGTTCTTGTCACTTTTTTCAATGTTTTTGTCACTTTTTTCAAAAATGTCACTTTTTTCGAAGAAGAAATACCTTTATGTAGCCTATGCAAAGATAAAAAAAACACATGACCTAGACGAGGTTTTTACGATTTAAATATAGATTTTGGATTAAAGGGTACATTTTTTTTCAATGTTTTTGTCAATTTTGTCAATGTTTTCGTCACGTTTTTCAATGTTGTCAATTTTTTTTTTTTTTTTTTTTTCGTTACTTTTTTCAATGTTTTGTCACTTTTTTCGAAGAAGAAATACCTTTATGTAGCCTATGCAAAGAAAAAAAAACACATGAAAATTCAAAATATGTCAAAAATATAATGGAAAGTATGTTGTTACGTGTCATTGGGCATTTTTAACTGGGTATATGGAAATCCTGGAACTTTTTAGTGAGTTTACTGCGCATACCTGCGTATCAAGTAGACTACACCACTGCGTTTTTGTCATTTTTTTTAATTAACATTTATTTCAAAATAGAAAAGGTTACACTTCATACGGTATTTTACTCCTAACACATATGGCTTTGGTCCGGATTGACTTGCCGTTTGGTCCTGGTCTTATAGATTATCTTTAAAAAAACAAAGATTCCCAGAGTTAAAAATACATCCAGATAATAATAATTATGAATGAATTAATACACAGTCAGCAGAAACAAAAAACATTGTGTGGAGTGAGAAGCAGAAATGAAACGATGACTCTTAAGGAAGATTTAAAAATACCAATGGGAGGGGAAGAGCTGACTTCCTCAATCAACAGCCGAAAACTGGCTGAGACTTGACGTTGTGGTTGTATCTTCCGAATCATAGGTTTAGATCAGTGGGGGGGGTCAAACTCAACTTCCCAGAGGGCCACACTGGAAAATTAGAATCACACCAAGGGCCAGACATGTTTAGTTTATTGATAGGCTTTGTGTCATATAGTCTTCTCACTCACAGTTTGGTCGACATAAAGTCCTGAAGAAGTCAGGAGAAAGTTCCTCGGCCATCAGAGAAAAGAAGAGCCCAAAAACGTCGGAAAAAATGACAAATATTTTGGCAGAAGTGGCAAAAACGTCAGAAAAAATGACAAAAACGTCGGAAAAAGTGGCAAAAAGTAGGTGTGCGGGGGGGAGGGTGCAGAGGACATGTCCCCCAAATATTTCAAACAGGAGGATTTTTCTCTTGAAATATTAAAGAGAGCTCCTGCCCCAAAAGAGTAAGAAATAACCGCTCAAGGGGGCTCAAAACATGCACGGAAAGCAAATATTGTCTACTTGTTGCAGCACTACTCTCTACTGCTGTCTCTCTACATAATATTCTCTACTGCTGTCTCTCTACATACTACTATCTACTGCTGTCTCTGTCCATACTACTCTCTACTGTTGTCTCTCTACATACTACTCTCTACTGCTGTCTCTCTACATACTACTCTCTACTGCTGTCTCTCTACATCTTACTCTCTACTGCTGTCTCTCTACATACTACTCTCTACTGTTGTCTCTCTACATACTACTCTCTGCTGTCTCTCTACATACTACTCTCTACTGCTGTCTCTCTACATACTACTCTCTGTTGTCTCTCTACATACTACTCTCTACTGTTGTCTCTGTCCATACTACTCTCTACTGTTGTCTCTCTACATATTACTCTCTACTGCTGTCTCTCTACATACTACTCTCACCGTGTCTCCTCTACATACTCACTCCTACTGCTGTCTCTCCACACCCACTCTCTACTGCTGTCTCTCTTACATACTCACTCTCTACTGCTGTCTCTCTCACATACTACTCTGTTGTCTCTCTACATACTCACTCTCTACTGCTGTCTCTCTACATACTCACTCTGTTGTCTCTCTACATACTACTCTCTACTGTTGTCTCTGTCCATACAACTCTCTACTGTTGTCTCTCTACATACTACTCTCTAGCTGTCTCTTTACATACTACTCTCTACTGTTGTCTCTGTCCATACAACTCTCTACTGTTGTCTCTCTACATACTACTTTCTACTGCTGTCTCTCTACATACTACTCTCTGTTGTCTCTACATACTACTCTCTACTGTTGTCTCTGTCCATACAACTCTCTACTGTTGTCTCTACATACTACTCTCTACTACTGTGTCTCTTTACATACTACTTTCTACTGCTGTCTCTCTACATACTACTCTCTACTGCTGTCTCTCTACATACTACTCTCTACTGTTGTCTCTGTCCATACAACTCTCTACTGTTGTCTCTCTACATACTACTCTCTACTGTTGTCTCTGTCCATACTACTTTCTAGCACTGTCCTCTCTACATACCACTCTACTGCTGTCTCTCTACATACCACTCTCTACTGTTGTCTCTACATACTCACTCTCACTGTTGTCTCTACATACTCACTCTCTACTGCTGTCTCTCTACACAACTCTCCTCTACTGCTGTCTCTCTACATACCACTCTCTGCTGTCTCTACATACTACTCTCTAACTGTTGTCTCTCTACATACTCACTCTCTACTGTTGTCTCCTCTACATACTCACTCTCTACTGCTGTCTCTACACACTACTCTCTACTGCTGTCTCTCTACATACTCACTCTCTACTGCTGTCTCTCTACATACTCACTCTCTCTGTTGCTCTCTACATACTAATCTCTACTGTTGTCCTCTGTCCATAAACTCTCTACTGCTGCTCTCTACATACTCACTCTCACTGTTGTCTCTCTACATACTAATTTCTACTGTTGTCTCTCTACATACTACTCTCTACTGCTGTCTCTCTACATACTCACTCTACTGTTGTCTCTCTTACATATCCACTCTTACTGTTGTCTCTCTACATACTTACCTCTACTGTTGTCTCTCTACATACTACTCCTCTACTGCTGTCTCTACATACTCACTCTTTCTGGCTGTCTCTACATACTACTCTACTGTTGTCTCTCTACATACTCACTTCCCCACCGTTGTCTCCCTACATACTAACCTCTACTGCTGTCTCTACATACTACTCTCTACTGTTGTCTCTACATACTACTCTCTACTGCTGTCTCTCTACATACTACTCTTTGCTGCTGTCTCTCTACATACTACTCTCTACTGCTGTCTCTCTACATACTACTCTCTACTGCTGTCTCTCTACTCTCTACTACTGACGAATGTGTATGCCCTTTGTGTGAACTGATAATCTACAAGGCCACAAGTGAACCATCTTCCTTCCCCAGATCTGTCCCTCCCTTGACAGTTTAGATGTAGGGGGAGCGTGACCCCCAGCTGTGGAAGTAGGGAACAAAGGAAAATATTAAGTAGGTTTTATGACGTTTTCTGGTCTTTTTAGAAAGTGTCAGGCAGGATCTATATCTTTATGTCGCCTGGGAGAAGTGTAAGGCAAGATCTTTATCTTTATGTGCCTGTAAGAAAATGCAAAGTCATGTTTAGAATAGATCATGTGTGGATGTCACTCCCTTTTTCCCAATGTGCATTTAAGCTCACTGTTTCCTCTCACTCATTTGAAGAATCTACTCCACACTGAGCTGTTGTGATTTTTATGAATCTGTATTCCTCCTATATTTGCAAATATATCTTTAATAAAATACAAAAACCTAACTTGGTTTAGCCTCTGACTGTCTTATTTGTTTCACTTTACTAAACTTTGAAAACTCTCCCCTGCTGCAAAGGAAACTTCCATTACACCTTTGGTGTTGTTAATATGATGCTAAAAGTCTCCTTTAGCGTCATATTTAGACGCGCTTTATCTAAACGCACTGGGTCAGGGCAATTACTCACTTCTTTGACGCAGTTAGGTTTAAGAAAAGATGGTGGGTGGGCTTATCAAAGGTACATTTACGCGGGCACGGGGAAAGAACGGGACAGTTGGGTTTTAGGGAAACGTGACACGGGATATGAAAACCGGTCTCCCGGAAAGGGCCTGTGTTGTTTGACCCATCCACCCCTTAACCCGGCTCCCTATCCCCTTCTTTCCCATTACCCATCCACTGTTGTCCACATACCCACTTCCAGCCCCACACCACTGTCTCCACATACCACCCCAGCTTCTCCACATAACCTATCCCCACTGTTGTCCTCTACATACACCAATCCCACACCCCCCCCCATACCCACCTCCCACTGCTGTCCTCCACACCACTCCCCACTGTTGTCCTCTACATACCCCCCCCACTGCTGTCCTCTACATACCTCTACGCTGTCCCTACATACCACCTCACTCTGTCCTCCACACCACTCCCCACCGCTCTCCCCCACACACCTTAATTGTCCTTCACCACTCCCACTGCTGTCCCCTACAACCACCCCCACTGCTGTCCTCTACATACCACCTCCACTGCTCGTCTCTCTACACCACTCCCACTGCTGTCTCTCCACATACCACCTCACCCACTCCCCACTGTCGTCCTCTACACCACCTCCCCACTGTCTGTCTCTACATCACCTCTCACTGCTGTCTCTCTACATACTACACTCACTGCTGTCTCTCTACATACCACCTCTACTGTTGTCTCTACATACTACTCTCTACTGTTGTCTCCCACATACCCACTGTTGTCCTCTACATACCACCTCTACTGCTGTCCTCTACATACACTCACTTCTACCGCTGTCTCTCTACATACTACTCTCTTCTGTTGTCCTCTACATACCACTCTACTGCTGTCTCTCCACATACTACTCTCTAACCGCTGTCTCTCTACATACTCACTCTCTTCTGTTGTCTCTCTACATACTACTCTCTACTGTTGTCTCTCTACATACTACTCTCTACTGCTGTCTCCCTACATACCACACTACTGTTGTCCTCTACATACTACTCTCTACTACTACACTCTCTACATACTACCTCCTACTGCTGTCTCTCTACATACTACCTCTACTGCTGTCTCCTACATACTACTCTCTCCGTTGTCTCTTACATACCACTCTCTACTGCTGTCTCTCTACATACTCACTCTCACTGCTGTCTCTCTACATACTACTCTACTGCTGGTTCTCTCTACATAATACTCTCTACTGTTGTCTCTACTACCCACTCTCTTACTGCTGTCTCTCTACATACTACTCTCTACTACTGTCTCTACATACTACTCTCTACTGTTGTCTCTACATACTCATCTCTACCGTTGTCTCCTACATACTACTCTCATCTGTTGTCTCTCTACATACTACTCTCTTCTGTTGCTCTCTACATACTACTCTCTACTGCTGTCTCTCTACATACTACTCTCTACTGCTGTCTCTCTACATACTCACTCTTCTGTTGTCTCTACATACTATTTTCTTTACACACCTTGTTGTCTCTCTACATACTACTCTCTACTGTTGTCTCTCTACATACTACTCTCTACTGTTGTCTCTCTACATACTACTCTCTACTGCTGTCTCTCTACATACTACTCTCTACTGCTGTCTCTCTACATACTACTCTCTACTGTTGTCTCTCTACATACTAGATTTTTGCAAAAAAGCGTTAAATAGAACCACATATTTCATAGGATTAATATGATCCATTGTGCCAATGTTTTTGTTATGTCATGAGATATCATACAACCCGTTGATGAGAATACGTTGAATATGGACATTCAACCTGTTCTCACTCCGAACTCGTAAAATACGGACATTTGGACAGTGGCTGTCAGCTTCTGAAGCGACGAAAACAGCGGCCTTCAGCGTGTTTTGTAGAACGTACCGGGGAGAGCAGCAGCTACACGGGGGTTAGCGAGTAGTATGAAAGGCCGAAATTCTGCATAGGGAGGTTGGTTGGGGGGGTGGATGGATCAAGAACAGGACTATCACCCAGGAGACCGGTGATCTAAAGGAGACTTTTAGCGTCGATAACAACGACAAATCACAAAGGCACCTGACCAAGCATCTATATTTTAGGAGACAGGACTGAGAACCTGTTGGGACAGACAACATTTGCATCTTGTATTTGCTTTTTCAAAAAGGCTGATGGGTGGAAAAACACACGAGAGAGAATCAGATATTTCTTAAAAACTTAAAAACTTTATTTGGCCAACAGAAACATTTCATTTAAAACAATTAATGCCATACAATCCCTGACGCTGCAGCGTTCACATACAAAGCACAAAAAAATAAAAAGATTTCCAGTCTGATCAGATCAGTTCAAACATCAGTCTGAGGTTTCCCTCGTCTTCGTACCGCAAAGTGGTTCTCCGTCTCGTAGCTGATTCCTAACTAGTCAGTGCTAACAGTGCTAACTGGTTAGCCTCCACATTTCACAGCTTTATATATATAAAACCAAGGAGTTTAAAGGGGTGCTATGCAGTTTTAGCCATTTCTTTGCTGTTTTCTCTCTGTTTGCTGGCAGGTTTCTCTACAGAGCTCCCCCTATAGCTTCAGAATAGATATTTGGCAGCTCCTATGTTTACTCGTGTCTGACTCCTCTCTCGGTCAGTCTGCAGTTTCCTCTTTCTCTGTTCCTCCGACAATGCTTTCCATGCTTTCCTAGCTTTCTGCTTCTTTTTTGCCGGCTCAGCCATGACGATAGTGTGAAAAACTTGTTAGCCGGTTCCTGAATGGGCAGGGCCATGAAGCAATTTGTTACATGGCGAGACCTGATATCACGCGATACTGCCTGATGCTGAGGCCGCTGGCTTGCCGGCTGAAAGTTGCAAGGGTGGTTTTTTCGCTCACAGGCGCTAGGGGGAAGCGAGACGACCACCATTCAACCCGAAAAAAAGTCACATAACCATTCCAATGACTCCGAAGCTGTTCAGTTAAAGTCAATTAAGCTAAAAACCTGCATAGTTCCCCTTTAAGTTTCCGGTTTGGATTGTTGGTTAGTTTGTTGTCTGTCTGTCAGCCGGATTACAGAAAAACCTTTGGCCCGATTTCCATGAAACTTGGTGGAAAGATGAAGCATGGGCCGAGGATGAACCCATACACATTTGGAGCAGATTTGAATCACATAGCAGGTTTAAACGGTCGTTAACATTGTGCGATAAGAGCGTGGCCTTTGGCGGACTCTCCGAGTGCTCTTTCTAGTTCTTACTGATTGTCAAATCGTACCGACATCAAGCTTTCTTTAGAACGACTATTGATTGTAGCTGCAAAAAACTGGAATAAAAACTATGTTTACAATGATTACTAACAAGATACAGAAATGAGGATACAATTTGGAAACCCCTTGTTTGGTTTATCGTCTCAAAAGAGTCAGTTTGTGATTATCAAAGATGCTTCCTATAAAAGAAAATGTATGGCAGTGGCTGTGTGCTGCTCTTTATCACAACAGAAGTTAAACCAGATGTGCATTTGGCTAAAAACAACCAGTAAGTCTTCTTGCTTGAAGTCTTTTCTCTTGTAAAATCAAAACGTACGATTTAAAAACTGTTCGGATAACGCAGCCGCAATTAAGTTGAACTTGTGGGCTGTTGTTTTTCATAGTTCATCCCTCGTTTGTTGTTTTATAAAGCATAAAGTATACATCTTCAACCAATTCTGTGTTACATCTTCTTAGCCAACTTCATTACAACTTATTACCGCTAGTTTTAAACTTCATTTTGGAATTCATAGTCAAAAAAAACTAATTCATATCAAATTACGCCTAATTTATGAAATATTTTAGCAAATATTTAAGATCAGAGGAACGTATGTTGATGCATAATTACAGCCCATTTCGTGTTTGGAACGTCTGTGTAATTTTTGGGCAATTAGTTTGAAAGAAACTCGTATTTTTGATTAAAAAAAACTTTAAAAATGGGTTAAATTCGACCAGAGGAAAACATAATGGTTATTTAAAGGTGCCGACGTTTTCCAGGCGCCAAATGTGTTTCCCTTCTTTTATTTCTCATAAGTCTTTTAAAAATGAATGTGATTCAAGACGTAAAGAGGCCAAGAAGATGTTGCACCTGAAAACTTACTTGGACAAACAGCACCAATGTGAGATTTAAACAGTGTTGTAGTCGAGACCACCTAAACCGAGACCAAGTCATCACCAAATCGAGTGGATCGAGACTGGGACAAACTCTTTGGGGCCCTATCTTGCACCCAGCGCAAGGCAGCGCAACACAAAGCCCGACGCAAGTCTTCACAGGTCTTGAAATAAGTCCTCTTCATTTGAGACCGAGACAACACTAAATAGAAATGTGGTTGATTCTGAGACGAGACAGAGACCTTCAAAAAGTGGTCTTGAGACCAAGGGCCCTATTTTAACGCTCCAAAAGCATGGCGTGAAGCGCCTGGTGCAGGTGTGTTTAGGGCGTGTCCAAATCCACTTTTGATAGTTTGATGGTGGGAAAAAAGGGTCCGTGCGCCAGGGGGCATAGTTGAAAAGGGTTGTACTTAGTGTCTTCATTAATCAGAGGTGTGTTTTGGGCGTAACATGCAATCAACCAATCAGAGATCATCTCCCATTCCCTTTAAAAGCCAGGCGCGTTTGGACCCTTAGAGCATTGCTGTTATGATGGAGGATTTACACCGTAATATATTATTTGTAATCTTCTGCATGTGTGTTTGTGTGTGTGTGTGTGTGTGTGTGTGTGTGTGTGTGTGTGTGTGTGTGTGTGTGTGTGTGCGTGCTGTGCGTCCCTGTGTGTGTAACAAGCATAGTGTGGGCGCTGGTGACGAGCCTAGGAGCATTTTACTAATGCTCTGTTAAAATAACAATGAAATGCTGAGTTATTGACTGTAGTCCCGGTTTTGTTGGTCAATGGTGCGGCACTACCCTCTGCGCTTCAAGATAGTAATACTCCCAGAATGCACCTGAACACACCTCCCTGTAAGACCAGCACGCCCAGAATGCACCTGAACACACCTCCCTGTAAGACCAGCACGCCCAGAATGCACCTGAACACACCTCCCTGTAAGACCAGCACTCCCAGAATGCACCTGAACACACCTCCCTGTAAGACCAGCACGCCCATGGGCCACAGATGAGCACAGGTGCATTATTTAAATGAAGTGTGCGCTGGACGGGACATTGACAACTAGCAAAGACACTTGCGTCGGGCTTTGCGCTGCGCTTCACCGGGTGCAAGATAAGGACCAAAGACCCATCTCGAGTACTACAACACTGGATTTAAGCTTCATCTTTCTAACAAATCGTTGCAGTTTTATAAGAGAAAAGACTTCTCGGAGGAAGACTGACTGTCTGGTCAACTTTCCCACCAACGAAGAGAACTTGGAGCCGTTTCCCTGAGCTTCTCCAAACCACCCGAGACACGGCTGTTTCAGTTTACCAACAACAAACAACGATCCTTTTCCACCAAAAAAACCCCAGAAACGACAGGAAATGTACTTTCAAGCAACAGAGGAACTTCTTCTTCGGGCTGTGCCTGATTTTTGGGGAAGTGAGTGTCTGTCTAAGATCCACAGAGACATTTAGCCAAAGGGTGAAATACAAAAAGAAATGGTTTCAAAAGCTCGCACATTCAATAAGTTTGTAATTTGTAGCCAGTAAATCACCTAGTTTGAAGGATGAAGATGATTCTCCGGGCAGCAAACACGCACAGATGTGTTTCTGATTTAACCCTTGTGTTGTCCCTCTGGTTAAATTTGACCCATTTTCATAGTTTTTTAAATCCGAAATATGGGTTTATTTCAACCAAATTGCCCCAAAATAACTTGGATGCATGCATGTACGTTAAATGGAAGCCATAACACATTCTTCGCATGTAAAATTAATGATTACTTTCATTGAATGTTGGCTGTTTTATTAAATTTCACATAAACTGTGATCTATTCAACATACTCTCATCTTAACTATTAGTCCCAATCATTGATAATTTGAGTATTGAGCATGCCCCCCCCAGGTTAGGGATGAGCCCCCTCCCTCGAATGTTTATGCTGCATTCCAGACACAATTTTCAGCCCGTAAGTTACGACTTCAAGTCACGACTGAGGACTTGGTAACGACAAAAACCTTGTAACTAGCGTTAGCTATCGGATACCTAACAGTGACGTTAGCTAGCGTTAGCTCATACTAGCGATTTCTAGTCCGCAACATATTTTGGGCTTCATTTAATAAAGGTAACCTGTAGTAGTACACAATCATACGTGTTTGTTTTGACCAATCAGCGATGTTCAGTCCTGTAAAAACAACAAAAACCAGCAGTTTTCAGTCAACTGAGAAGTTGGACCTCGGCCACAGAGACTTTGGTTTCTGAGGTAGGAACTGCGGCGCGAGGATTTATAGCCGAACAACAACGTTCCTCCGGTGTGACAAGTTCCTGGGTTATTGATGAAATAGTTCTGGGAAACCTTCTTGTGGTGGAAAAGGATCTGAAGTGAAAACCAAGACATGCAGCTAACAGATCAGAGCTGCTTTTAAACCGTCAAAGCTGCATTCACGTCACATGACCGGTACAGACCAATGGTAAACGTTAGGGCTGAGGGACATGTGCTTTTGTCAACATAAGTTGATTAATACACTTCTAGAGACAATATATCACGGCCGCGTCGAGCCAGGCAGGTAATCATATACAGGAAGGCCACACTGCAGCCGGACACTTTACAAAATAAAGCAAATTTCAAAATAAAACAGCCAGGTTTTGTGGTGATTTTGGCTGTCTAGACTTCTCAGCTGTGTGTACAGCGAGACACACGATTAGACACACGGAAAGAGAGACCGACACACACAGACACACACACACAGACACACACATGCATATACACTCTCACACACAAACACACACACACGCATACACACACACAGACACATGCATACACACACACACACAGACATGCATACACACACACACACAGACATGCATATACACACACAGACACACACATGCATACACACACAGACACACACATGCATACACACACACACACACACATGCATACACACACACACACACACAGACAAACACACACACACATGCATACACACACACACAGACATGCATATACACACACAGACACACACATGTATACACACACAGACACACATGCATACACACATACAGACACACACACACACACAGACAGACGCAAACAGACGCACCTGCACTGACAGACAGACAGACAGACAGACACATGCATACACACACACACAGACACACATGCATACACACATACAGACACACACACACACACACACACACAGACGCAGACAGACGCACCTGCACTGACAGACAGACAGACAGACAGACACATGCATACACACACACACACACACACGGACACACACATGCATACACACACACACAGACACACACACACACACACACACACAGACAGACGCACATGCACAGACAGATAGAGGCACATGCATACACACACACAGACACACACATGCATACACACACACACACACACACACACATGCATAAACACGCACACACAGACACACACACAGACAGACAGACAGACAGACAGACAGGAATCTACGTTCATGGCTATTCGTGGCGCTTCAGCGTGCGGTGCGTTCCTGGAGTGAAGAGCATATTTACTGCAACTCAATCATTCTGGTAAACAAAATAAAGAAATATAAATTCTAGGGAAAAGAATCAATTTTAAAAATCGTCGATACACGATACATGAAATAAAAAGTAAACATCAGGTAAATTTGTAGATTTGCAGGACGTGAATGCAGCTTTAGCACAACAGCTGATTGGCTTTTTTTTTTTTTTTTTAACATCTTTTCTTGGATCAACCAGATAGAAAAAAAACTTACTTTGAACTTTTTTTTACAACAACAAAAATAACAAAAATCAGAATGAGAGAATAAAACAACTGAGGTTAAAGCGTAACTCTCGCCAAAATGCAACCTAGGGCTCTTTTTGGTGAATGTACCCCGAGTCAAACTTTCGTTTAAAAGCATATTTAGGACCGAATCGCCACTTTTAAGATTCACCGTATTCTTGTTTTTTTGGTCAAATGGCCTTTTGAGTGGGAGTGCTAGGGGCACTCTCATGCGAGTCTCAAAATAGCTCTTTTTAAACCACTGAGAAGGCTCGACACAACATGAGACTTTGGTCCAAGTATCACCAGGAGCTCTACACCTTAACTACACCGGTGACCAATAGATATACTATAACCAGGAGCTCTACACCTTAACTACACCAGTGACCAATATATATACTATAACCAGGAGCTCTACACCTTAACTACACCGGTGACCAATAGATATACTATAACCAGGAGCTCTACACCTTAACTACACCGGTGACCAATATATATACTATAACCAGGAGCTCTACACCTTAACTACACCGGTGACCAAGATATATACTATAACCAGGAGCTCTACACCTTAACTACACCGGTGACCAAGATATATACTATAACCAGGAGCTCTACACATGAACGAAAGCATTGACAACACTGTTTGTGTTCAGAGTTTACTAAAAAGCCCCAGATTTAGTATATCGATTCGAATAATATATATGATAAGTTATATATCTATTGGTCACTAGTGAAGGTGTAGAGCTCTGGTTATATATATTGGTCACCGGTGTAGTTAAGGTAAATTTATTAAATTATTGTCACCGGTGTAGAGTAAGCTTGTTATAAATCTATTGTCACTGAATAATAGAGCTCCTGGTTATAGTATATTTGGTCAGGTAGTTAAGGTAGAGCTCCTGGTTATAGTATATATCTATTGGTCACCGGTGTAGTTAGTGTAGAGCTCCTGGTTATAGTATATATCTATTGGTCACTGGGTAGTTAAGGTAGAGCTCCTGGTTATAGTATATCTATTGGTCACCGGTGTAGTTAAGGTGTAGAGCTCCTGGTTATAGTATATCTTGGTCACCGGTGTAGTTAAGGTGTAGAGCTCCTGGTTATAATATATATCTTGGTCACTGGTGTAGTTAAGGTGTAGAGCTCCTGGTTATAGTATATCTATTGGTCACTGGTGTAGTTAAGGTGTAGAGCTCCTGGTTATAGTATATCTATTGGTCACGGTGTAGTTAAAGGTGTAGAGCTCCTGGTTATAGTATATCTATTGGTCACCGTGTAGTTAAGGTGTAGAGCTCCTGGTTATAGTATATCTATTGGTCACCGGTGTAGTTAATGTAGAGTCCTGGTTATAGTATATATCTTGGTACGGTGTAGTTAATGTAGAGCTCCTGGTTATAGTATATTTGGTCACCGGTGTAGTTAAGGTGTAGAGTCCTGGTTATAGTAAATTATTGGTCACTGGTGGGTTAATGTAGAGCTCCTGGTTATAGTAAATCTATTGGTCACTGGTGTAGTTAAGGTGTAGAGCTCCTGGTTATAGTATATCTATTGGTCACGGTGTAGTTAAGTGTAGATCTCCTGGTTATAGTATATATATTGGTCCCGGTGTAGTTAAGGTGTAGAGCTCCTGGTTATAGTATATCTATTGGTCACCGGTGTAGTTAAGGTGTAGAGCTCCTGGTTATAGTATATATCTTGGTCACGGTGTAGTTAAGGTGTAGAGCTCCTGGTTATAGTATATCTATTGGTCACCGTGTAGTTAAGGTGTAGACTCCTGGTTATAGTATATCTATTGGTCACTGGTGTAGTTAAGGTGTAGAGCTCTGGTTATAGTATATATATTGGTCACCGGTGTAGTTAAGGTGTAGAGCTCCTGGTTATAGTATATCTATTGGTCACTGGTGTAGTTAAGGTGTAGAGCTCCTGGTTATAGTATATCTATTGGTCACTGGTGGAGTTAAGGTGTAGAGCTCCTGGTTATAGTATATATCTATTGGTCACCGGTGTAGTTAAGGTGTAGAGCTCCTGGTTATGGTATATATCTATTGGTCACCGGTGTAGTTAAGGTGTAGAGCTCCTGGTTATAGTATATCTATTGGTCACCGGTGTAGTTAAGGTGTAGAGCTCCTGGTTATAGTATATATCTATTGGTCACCGGTGTAGTTAAGGTGTAGAGCTCCTGGTTATAGTATATCTATTGGTCACTGGTGTAGTTAAGGTGTAGAGCTCCTGGTTATAGTATATATCTTGGTCACCGGTGTAGTTAAGGTGTAGAGCTCCTGGTTATAGTATATATCTTGGTCACCGGTGTAGTTAAGGTGTAGAGCTCCTGGTTATAGTATATCTATTGGTCACCGGTGTAGTTAAGGTGTAGAGCCCCTGGTTATGGTATATAGTTATAGTGATACTTGGACCATAGTCTCATGTTGTGTCGAGCCTTCTCAGTGGTTTAAAAATAGTTATTTTGAGACTAGCATGAGAGCGCCCCCTAGCACTCCCACTCAAAAGGCCATTTGACCGAAAAACGAGAATACGGTGAATCTTAAAAGTGGCGCTTCGTCCTAAATATGCTTTTAAACGAAAGTTTGACTCGGGGTACATTCACCAAAACACCACTAGGTTGCATTTTGGTCGAGAGTTACGCTTTAATTAAAATTAAAACACAGAAATATTAGCTAAATGTTTTGTTCAGTAGTTTCTTTTGAAATGTGGACCACAGCACTTCAGGCTCCCTGTTTTGGTTCCAGTTTGGCGTCCCGCGGCGAAGTTAATTTGGCAGCAGCATGTGTTTGATGTGCTTGGAGGTCGTCTCGTCGTTCAGATGTTTGGTCGTATACCTGCAAGGGACGGAGCGCCACGGTCAGTAATCACACTCACAAATAATATTCAGAGTATCAGAGACTGCAGCGCTGCAATGTAACTAAAGTACATTTACTCCAGTACTGTATACTTCAGTACCAAATGTTGAGGTACTTGTTACTTTAATTGAGTCTTTTCTTGAGTCCACTTTCTACTTCTACTCCGCTACATTTCAGAGAGAAATATTGGACTTTTTACTCTACTACATTCATGTGTTACAGATTTAGTTACTAGTTACTTTAGTTACTCCGCTACATTCATCTGTTACAGCTTTAGTTACTAGTTACTTTAGTTACTCCGCTACATTCATCTGTTGCAGCTTTAGTTACTAGTTACTTTAGTTACTCTGCTACATTCATCTGTTACAGCTTTAGTTACTAGTTACTTTAGTTACTCTGCTACATTCATCTGTTACAGCTTTAGTTACTAGTTACTTTAGTTACTCCGCTACATTCATCTGTTACAGCTTTAGTTACTAGTTACTTTAGTTACTCCTCTACATTCATCTGTTACAGCTTTAGTTACTAGTTACTTTAGTTACTCCGCTAAATTCATGTGTTACAGATTTAGTTACTAGTTACTTTAGTTACTCCTCTACATTCATCTGTTACAGCTTTAGTTACTAGTTACTTTAGTTACTCCACTACATTCATCTGTTACAGCTTTAGTTACTAGTTACTTTAGTTACTCCTCTACATTCATCTGTTACAGCTTTAGTTACTAGTTACTTTAGTTACTCCGCTACATTCATGTGTTACAGATTTAGTTACTAGTTACTTTAGTTACTCCTCTACATTCATCTGTTACAGCTTTAGTTACTAGTTACTTTAGTTACTCCGCTACATTCATCTGTTCCAGCTTTAGTTACTAGTTACTTTAGTTACTCCGCTACATTCATCTGTTACAGCTTTAGTTACTAGTTACTTTAGTTACTCTGCTACATTCATCTGTTACAGCTTTAGTTACTAGTTACTCCGCTACATTCATCTGTTCCAGCTTTAGTTACTAGTTACTTTAGTTACTCTGCTACATTCATCTGTTACAGCTTTAGTTACTAGTTACTTTAGTTACTCCACTACATTCATCTGTTCCAGCTTTAGTTACTAGTTACTTTAGTTACTCCTCTACATTTATCTGTTACAGCTTTAGTTACTAGTTACTTTAGTTACTAGTTACTTTAGTTACTCCGCTACATTCATCTGTTACAGCTTTAGTTACTAGTTACTTTAGTTACTCCGCTACATTCATCTGTTACAGCTTTAGTTACTAGTTACTTTAGTTACTAGTTACTTTAGTTACTTCACTACATTCATCTGTTCCAGCTTTAGTTACTAGTTACTTTAGTTACTAGTTACTTTAGTTACTTCACTACATTCATCTGTTCCAGCTTTAGTTACTAGTTACTTTAGTTACTCCGCTACATTCATCTGTTACAGCTTCAGTTACTAGTTACTTTAGTTACTCCGCTACATTCATCTGTTGCAGCTTTAGTTACTAGTTACTTTAGTTACTCCACATTCATCTGTTTACAGCTTTAGTTACTAGTTACTTTAGTTACTAGTTACTTTGAGTTACTCGCTACATTCATCTGTTACAGCTTTAGTTACTAGTTACTTTAGTTACTCCGCTACATTCATCTGTTACAGCTTTAGTTACTAGTTACTTTAGTTACTCTGCTACATTCATCTGTTACAGCTTTAGTTACTAGTTACTTTAGTTACTCCGCTACATTCATCTGTTACAGCTTTAGTTACTAGTTACTTTAGTTACTCTGCTACATTCATCTGTTACAGCTTTAGTTACTTGTTACTTTAGAAAGAGAGACAGAAGGAAAGACCTGAGAGCGTTGAGTTTGTTAGTGTTGTGTGGTGCGTTTGAGGAGCGTCAGACCTGAGAGCGTTGAGTTTGTTAGTGTTGTGTGGTGCGTTTGAGGAGCGTCAGACCTGAGAGCGTTGAGTTTGTTAGTGTTGTGTGGTGCGTTTGAGGAGCGTCAGACCTGAGAGCGTTGAGTTTGTTAGTGTTGTGTGGTGCGTTTGAGGAGCGTCAGACCTGAGAGCGTTGAGTTTGTTAGTGTTGTGTGGTGCGTTTGAGGAACGTCAGACCTGAGAGCGTTGAGTTTGTTAGTGTTGTGTGGAGTGCGTTTGAGGCGTCAGACCGAGAGCGTTGAGTTTGTTAGTATTGTTGTGTGTGCGTTTGAGGCGTCAGACCGAGAGCGTTGAGTTTGTTAGTGTTTTGTGTGCGTTCGTTTTTTGAGGCGTCAGACCTGAGAGCGTTGAGTTTGTTAGTGTTGTGTGGTGCGTTTGAGGAGCGTCAGACCTGAGAGCGTTGAGTTTGTTAGTGTTGTGTGGTGCGTTTGAGGGGCGTCAGACCGAAAGCGTTG
The DNA here is from genome assembly GCF_010015445.1 of Perca fluviatilis. Classification (NCBI taxonomy): domain Eukaryota; kingdom Metazoa; phylum Chordata; class Actinopteri; order Perciformes; family Percidae; genus Perca; species Perca fluviatilis. Next base: position 2,944,234 of record NC_053122.1, on the reverse strand, counting down.
AGTTTGTTAGTGTTGTTTGTGGTGGTGCGTTTGAGGAGCGTCAGACCTGAGAGCGTTGAGTTTGTTAGTGTTGTGTGGTGCGTTTGAGGAGCGTCAGACCTGAGAGCGTTGAGTTTGTTAGTGTTGTGTGGTGCGTTTGAGGAGCGTCAGACCTGAGAGCGTTGAGTTTGTTAGTGTTGTGTGGTGCGTTTGAGGAGCGTCAGACCTGAGAGCGTTGAGTTTGTTAGTGTTGTGTGGTGCGTTTGAGGAGCGTCAGACCTGAGAGCGTTGAGTTTGTTAGTGTTGTGTGGTCCGTTTGAGGAGCGTCAGACCTGAGAGCGTTGAGTTTGTTAGTGTTGTGTGGTCCGTTTGAGGAGCGTCAGACCTGAGAGCGTTGAGTTTGTTAGTGTTGTGTGGTGCGTTTGAGGAGCGTCAGACCTGAGAGCGTTGAGTTTGTTAGTGTTGTGTGAGTGCGTTTGGAGGCGTCAGACCGAGAGCGCGTTGAGTTTGTTAGTGTGGTGTGGTGCGTTTGAGGAGCCGTCAGACCTGAGAGCCGCTTGAGTTTGTTAGTGTTGTGTGGTGCGTTTGAGGAACGTCAGACCTGAGGCGTTGAGTTTGTTAGTGTTGTGTGGTGCGTTTGAGGAGTCAGACCTGAGAGCGTTGAGTTTGTTAGTGTTGTTGTGAATTAGCGTTTGAGGCGTCAGACCTGAGAGCGTTGAGTTTGTTGTTGTGTGGGGCGTTTGAGGAAGCGTCAGACCTGAGGCGTTGAGTTTGTTAGTGTTGTGTGAGTGCGTTTGAGGACGTCAGACCAAGGACGTTGAGTTTGTTAGTGTTGTGTGGTGCGTTTGAGGAGCGTCAGACCTGAGGCGAGTGAGTTTGTTAGGTGTGGTGCGTTTGAGGAGCGTCAGACCTGAGGGCGTTGAGTTTGTTAGTGTTGTGTGGTGCGTTTGAGGAGCGTCAGACCAGAGAGCGCGTTGAGTTTGTTAGTGTTGTTGGTGAATTCGTTTGAGGAAGCGTCAGACCTGAAGGCGTTGAGTTTATTTGTATTATTATTGTGAGGTGCGTTTGAGGAGCGTCAGACCTGAGAGCGTTGAGTTTGTTAGTATTGTATGTATGTAGCGTTTGAGGAGTCAGACCCGAGACGAGTTTGTTAGTGTTGTGTGGTGCGTTTGAGGAGTCAGACCTGAGAGCGTTGAGTTTGTTAGTATTGTGTGGTGCGTTTGAGGAGCGTCAGACCTGAGAGCGTTGAGTAATCCCTCCACACCGCTGGGCGGCTGCTCCTTCAGCACTCTGATGCAGCCTTTCATCTGAAAATTATTATTCATATTGTTACCATTTCAAACTTAATGGAGGCAAGACCAGACCCTCCTCCACAGAGCTGCGAAGGAAGGTCTGACTAGACCACAAAGCATTCTGGGATGGGAGGAAAACGTGCTATGCTTTATTAGCATTTCTTTAAACCAATCAGAATTGTCTTTTCCTTCCTGTATCTTTCCTTCGGTGTGTTGTTGTGTGTGTGTGTGTGTGTGTGTCTCTGTGTGTGTGTGTGTGTGTGTGTGTGTGTCTCTGTGTGTGTGTGTGTGTGTTGTGTATTGTTATTGTTGTTGTGTTTTGTGTGTATTGTGTGATGTTTGTGTGTGTCTCTTTGTGTGTCTGTGTTGTGTGTGTGTGTTTTTGTTTTGTGTCTGTGTGTGTGTGTTCGTGTGTGTGTGTGTTTTGTTGTTGTTTTGTGTGTGTGTGTATGTGTGTGTGTGTGTGTGTGTGTGTGTCTCTGTGTGTTGTGGGAGGGTGTGTGTGGGGTGTTTGGTAAGCGTTGTGTGTGTGTGTCTCTGTTGCGTGTGTGTGTGTGTGTGTGTGTTTGCTGTGTGTGTGAGTGTGTGTGTGTTGTGTGTGTGTCTGTGTGTGTGCGTGTGTCTTCTGTGTGTGTGTGTCTGTTTTGTGTGTTGGTTGTTGTGTGTGTGTGTGTGTGTGTGTGTGTGTCTGTGTGCGTTGTGTGTGTGTGTCTCTGTGTGTGTGTGTGTGTGTCCTGCGTGTCTCATGTGGTGTGTGTGTGTGTGTCTCTGTGTATGTGTGTCTGTGTGTGTGTGTGTGTGTGTGTGTGTGTGTGGTTTTGTGTCTGTGTGTCTTTTGTGTGTGTGTGTGTGTGTGTGTGTGTGTGTGTGTGTGTCTGTGTGTTTTGTGTGTTGGTGTGTGTTGTGTGTGTGTGTGGTGTGTGTGTGCTGCATTCTGTGTGTGTATGTTCTGTGTGTGTGTGTGTTGTGTTGGTCTGTTGTGTGTGCTGTGTTGGGTGGTGTGGTGTGGGGGGGGGTGGTGGGGGGGGGGTGGTGTGGGGGGGTGGGGGTGTGGTGTTGTGTGTGTGTGTGTGTGTGTGTGTTTGTGTGTGTGTTGTGTGATGTGTGTCTCTATTGTGTGTGTGTGTGTGTGTGTGTGTGTGGTGTTTGTGTGTGTGTGTGTTGTGTGTGTGTTGTGTGTGTGTGTGTGTGTGTGCGTGGGGGGGGGGGGGGTGTGTGTGTGTGTGTGGTGTGTGTGTGTGTCTGTGTATGTGTGCTATGGTGTGTGTATGGTGTGTGTGGGGGTGTTGTGGTGTGTGGTTGTGTGTGTGGTGGTGGGTGTGTGGGGGTGGTTGGTGTGTGTGTGTGGTGTGGGGGGGGGTGGTGTGGTGTGGTGGTTGTGGGTGGTGGGTGGTGGTATGGGGTGAGGTGTGTGTATTTGGGGTGTGGTGTGGTGGTTGTTGATGAGGGGGGGTGGTGAAGGTGGTGGTGAGAGAAGGTGGAGAGTAAGGAGATGAAAGAGAGGAGAGATGTTATGAGAGAGATAATAAAGAGGAGAGAGGTGGGAGTGAAGGAATGAAGAGATGAGAGATAGAGAGATTATAAGATAGAGATGAGAGAGAAGAGAGAAGAGAAATTAATATTATATTTTAGATATTATTGATGTATTATTTATGTTATTTTTGGTTGTTATAGCACAGAACAGCAGGGTGAACGATGATTAGGGGATGATGACAAGAACAAGTCTCCACTAGATACCTAATATTACAGTACCTAATACACCACAACAAGAAAGATGAAAAAAGATGGAGGCTGGATAAGAGTTTTCCTTTTGCTATAAGACAAGGATGATATGATTTTATTGTATAATATGTATTAGACAACCGGACCTGAACACACTAAATTACGTATGAACCTGAACACACCCAATACGCTTTACCCTGAAACACTGCGCAGCCACACTATCGGTCACCTAAGATTCTAGACAATCACAAGAGAACACGACATACTAACAATGACCTAATTACCTGGATTACCTGGCTTACGCGAACCCTACCAATATCTGCACACCAGAACACTAGCTGATGTTGTTAATGGATGATCGTCGGGATAACAAATACTCAGAAGTCGGGTCGATTCTCGATCGGGACGTCTGGATTCTGAAACAAGAAGAAGAAGAATATTATTATTATTAATATTATTATCATTATATTATTATTATTATATTATTATTATATTATTAATATTAATATTATATTATTATCATTATATTATTATTATTATATTATTAATATTTTATTATTATCATTATATTATTATTATTATTATTATTATTATTATATTATATTATAAATATTATATTATTATCTTTAATATTATATTACATTATTATATTATTATTATTATATTATTATCATTATTATAATATTATTCTTTTTCATATATTATTATATTTTTTTTATATATTATTTTTTTATTATATTATTGTATTATATTATATTATTATTATTATTATTATTATTATTATTATTATTATTATTATATTATTATGAATATTAATTAGCTGGGAGTAACACATAGAGCTGCTATATCTCATCTCTGATTGATTTAATGGACCGTGTGGTGAGGGCGTCCTCTGCTGGACGTTTCTAGTATTTCAGAACAGATTTTAAGACTTTTTTGTTTACTTTGAAGGCTCTTCATGGCCTCGCACACTCGTATATCTCTGGTCTCTTGATACCGTACACACACACACACACACACACACACACACACACACACAGACACACACACACACACACACACAAGTTTGTGTGTGCGATACTTTAAACCATGAATATAGATATAGATTATGTGGATGGACTCACATCTGAGACAAACTTTGACGTGGCGTCACTTAGCGTCTTCAGCATGGGCGTGGCGCTGGCGTAGAACAGAGACATCCTATTGGCCATCTCGTTGTTGACCTCATTTCCTGCGTCGGCCTGAAAAAATTTTAAAAAGAAGCGACAGGGGATCGTTCAGCCTCGACAAAACGTTCATGAAAACTGTAAAAGAGGAGAGGGTTGGACACCCTGCTGCCTTTTTATTTTTATTACCACCGAACCGAACCCTACGAAATATGCTGGCTCTATACACGCTAAAAGTCCTGATTATTTACATGGAGTCTGGTGGAGATATGCTGGCTCTATACACGCTAAAGTCCTGATTATTTACATGGAGTCTGGTGGAGATATGCCGGCTCTATACACGCTAAAAGTCCTGATTATTTACATGGAGTCTGGTGGAGATATGCTGGCTCTATACACGCTAAAAGTCCTGATTATTTACATGGAGTCTGGTGGAGATATGCTGGCTCTATACACGCTAAAAGTCCTGATTATTTACATGGAGTCTGGTGGAGATATGCTGGCTCTATACATGCTAAAAGTCCTGATTATTTACATGGAGTCGGTGGAGATATGCTGGCTCTATACACGCTAAAATCCTGATTATTTACATGGAGTCTGGTGGAGATATGCTGGCTCTATACACACTAAAAGTCCTGATTATTTACATGGAGTCTGGTGGAGATATGCCGGCTCTATACATGCTAAAAGTCCTGATTATTTACATGGAGTCTGGTGGAGATATGCCGGCTCTATACATGCTAAAAGTCCTGATTATTTACATGGAGTCTGGTGGAGATATGCTGGCTCTATACACGCTAAAAGTCCTGATTATTTACATGGAGTCTGGTGGAGATATGCTGGCTCTATACACGCTAAAAGTCCTGATTATTTACATGGAGTCTGGTGGAGTTTGGTGATGGTGATTTCGGGGCTGTTTCAGGTTAAACTAAAAGGAATGGACATTTTTCACTATTTTATAGACAAATTAATAAGAAAACAATAGTTAGTTGCAGCCCTACTAGCTAATTATTGTCTAATTTGTGGTCAGAGAAATTGCAAATTCATTAGGGATGCACCGAATTCGGCTTCGGCCGAATATTGGGCTTTTTAACTTGGTTTGGTTTCTGCTGAATCTTAGAATTTTTTAATCTGCATACATATTCTGCTTCTGACTGGCTAGTAGTCCTTACCTAGGTACTGTCAGGGCACGCCCTCATACCCTGCTTCTGACTGGCTAGTAGTCCTTACCTAGGTACTGTCAGGGCACCCAACCCCGCACCCCCCCCCCCCCCCCCTCCCTCCTGACTGGCTAGTAGACTTACCTAGGTTACTGTCAGGCGCCCTCATACTCTGCTTCTGACTGGCTAGTAGTCCTTACCTAGGTACTGTCTGAACATGAGCATATGAGCACTTTAAGTCTTTTTAAGACCCTTTGGAAACCCAGCGTGCATACAATTTAACGATGCTGAGCAAACGATGAAGAGGAACAACTCTCATCTCCTTCATCTAAAATGCATGTTTTTGGAAGTTGGAGTTCCCAAAGTTTCCAAAAACCTCCGATATATATACCGGGGGGGAATATGTGAGAGTTTTACAGCAGACAGCAGTGTTCATCTTACAGACAGGTTGTTGATCCGCATGCGGCTGATGGTTCTGCGGTAGTAGCTGAAGTCGTTCTGGATGGCCGGGTTGGTCATCTGGAGCAAAGAGAGGAGAGGAGGAAAGGGTGGATGAGGGGGAGGTAAAGGATGGGAGGAATAGAGCAGGAGGAGGAGGAGGAGGAGGAGGAGGAGGAGTGTGAGCGGACCTTGAGTTCGTCGAAGCGCAGCGTGAAGTGCAGGATGTGGGCGAACTGGCGAGCCAGAGACTGTTTCTGCTCCAGGTGCTGGGTGGGGGTGGACGAGGAGCTGGTCAGGACGTCCAGGAGACACCGCAGACTGGACTCTGATGGGGGAGGGGGGGAGACAGGGAGGGAGACAGGGAGGGAAGGCAGGAGGGAGAGAGAAGGAGACAGGGAGAGAGACAGAGAGCAAGAGACAGAGAGGGAGACAGAGAGGGAATACAGGATGGAGAGGGAGACAGGGAGGGAGACAGGGAGGAATACAGGATGGAGAGGGAGACAGGGAGGGAGACAGGGAGGGAATACAGGATGGAGAGGGAGACAGGGAGGGAGACAGGAGGGAAGACAGGAGGGAGAGGGAGACAGGGAGGGAAGACAGGAGGGAAAGGGAAGGAGACAGGGAGAGAGACAGAGAGCGAGAGACAGAGAGGGAGACAGAGAGAGACAGGAGGAGGAGGGGAGACAGGGAGGGAACAGGGAGGGAATACAGGAGGAGAGGGAGACAAGGGGAGGAAACAGAGGGAGGGAGGGAGACAGGAGGGAGAGGGAGACAGGGAGGGAGACAGGGAGGGAAGACAGGTGGGGAGACAGGAGGGAAGACAGGAGGGAGAGGGAGAGACAGGGAGAGAGACAGAGAGGGAGACAGAGAGGGAGACAGAGGGAGACAGAGAGGGAGACAGAGAGGAAATACAGGATGGAGAGGGAGACAGGGAGGGAACAGGAGGGAGAGGGAGACAGGGAGGGGGGAGACAGGGGAGACAGGAGGAGACAGGGGAGGAGACAGGGGAGGGAGCAGGGAGAGGAAGGAGACAGGAGGAGACAGGGAGGGAGAGGGGGGAAGGGAGACAGGGGAGAGACAGAGGAAGCGAGACAGAGAGGGAGACAGAGAGGGAATATGGATGGAGAGACAGGAGGGAGACAGGGATGGAGGAGACAGGGAGGGAAGACAGGAGGAAGACAGGAGAAAGACAGGAAGACAGAGAGGGAAGGAGACAGGAGAGAGGAAAGGAGATGGGAGACAGAGGGAGTATAGAGGAATGGCAGGGATGGAGACAGGAGGGAAGACAGGAGGGAGAGAGAAGGAGAGGGAGAGACAGGGATGGAGACAGAGAGAGACACAGGACGGAGACAGAGAGAGAGAGAAGACAGAGAGAGAGACAGAGAGGGAGACATAGAGAGACAGACAGGGATGGAGACAGAGAGACAGAGAGAGAGACAGGGATGGAGACAGAGAGAGACAGACAGAGAGGGAGACAGAGAGACAGAGAAACAGGGGAGACAGAGAAAGAGACAGAGAGACAGAGAGAAAGCACAGGAGGAAGACAGGAGAGAGACAGGGAGACAGAGAGAAAAGAGAGAGAGAGAGAGGAGAGAGAGGAGACAGGAGAGAGAGACAGGGAGAGACAGAGGAAAGAGAGACAGAGAGGCACAGGAGCACAGAGAAAGAGGAGACAGAGAGGGAGACAGAGGGAGACAGAGAGACAATGGACGCACCAAACTACGGTACGCCGTCCCCACTAACACGGTTTCTAGTTGTACTGGCTTTGATGTCTGGCCGCTGAAGCTACTGCTGCTGCTAAATAATAGCTGATGCTCTACAATTTATTTTGTCAATATCTTTGTGTTTTGTACATTTTGTTTTGCACATATTTCGATATATAAATATTTTTATATTTGGGGGTTAAATTGGTGGGGATTAAGGTGAGTCAATGTCATTTATTAATATGTATTTGTGTCTAAATGAAGCACATATAAACATCTTTCCTGTTCTATTTTGCCTGAAATGCTTCAACAACTGAAATCAGGTCCCTATTCTAACAGCACCACGTTTTGCTTTCTGAATTAGATGCGTGTGTCCGCGCAGGAGATGTGTAGCTCTAACCTGTTACCATAGAGACAAATATAAACAGACCCAGGCCAGCCAATTACTTGGGGCAACGCTTAGAGGGTTCAGAGGTACAGTCATTATTCTGGCTTCATACAAGCTAGGGCTGGGCAATATATCGATATTATATCGATATCGATATATAAGAATTAGATATCATCTTAAATTTTGGATATGGTAATATCCTGATATGACACAAGTGGTGTCTTTCCTGGTTTTAAAGGCTGCATTACAGTAAAAGTGATGTCATTTCCGGTGCACACGGGCTGATGCAGCAACATAACTGATGATTATTTATCAAAAATGTCATTGTGTGCATATTTTGTGAAGCACCAATTGTCAACCCTACAATATTGAGATTATTTGGTCAATATAATGGTAATTTCTCCATATCGCCCGAAGCTCTAACACAAGCCAGAATCAAAATGGCACGCAACCATGCCGAAGAAGTTATTGCTGAAATGTTAAAATGACTGGGGAAGGTTTTAAAAACCGAAGAAAGGAGGAGTTGTGAACTTTGACTGTGGCGTCTGTCCTGTGCAGAGTACATTGGTCAGTTCAGGAAGAAGATCACGACCCTGAGAGAGCAGATGATGAACAGCAGCATCGAGCTGAGTTGAGAGTCCTCTACGGACCGATCAGAAGAGAGGTAAATCTCTCGTCCAGGTGAAGACCGCACACGTCTGGATGGTTCAACACGGACAAAAAAGAATAAGACTTATTACAGCTGATTAACCCCACGAAGCTGAGAAATGTTCTTCCAGTTTTTCATATTCCAATAAAATCCCAATGTACATATATATATACAAGTACAGGCCAAAAGTTTGGGACCCACCTTCTCATTCAGTATTTTGCTTCTTTATTTTCATGACTAATGGCCACATTTGTAGGGTCTCCCTGAGAGGCATCAAAACTATGAATGAACACAGCGTAAGGAGTTATATGCCAACAAAAAAGTGTGAAATAGCTGAAGGCAATATATATTTTTAGATTTGGCACCAGTAGCCACCCGCTGCTTTTTTATTAATAAAGGAAAAACTTCCACTAATGACCCTGACAAAGCACACCTGTGAAGGGTGAAGCCATTTCAAAGGTGACATGCACCTCATGAAGCTCATTGAGAGAACACCAAGGGTTTGCAGAGTTATCACAAAAAGCAAAGGGTGAAACTAACTTAAGCATCTAAGGTATAAGGAATTTTTCAGTTTTTACTTTTGTTAAGTTTTTTGTGTTATTGCACGTTGTTGTCGTGGACAATTATATGTGAACAGTCTTACTATTAAATGTAATAAAAGGAAACACATTGAATGAAGTATGTCATCAAACTGACTTACTGTGCTGTACCAATACAGGGCTTTGCAAATTTCTAAAATGTAATGCGTGGTATTAGGTTTGACTCCCCAGCAGATCACAAAACAGGTGTCAGAGAAAAACAATTTATTTTAGAGCTCATTTACGTTTTTGCAAAGTAAGCTCTTATTTTCTCTAGGTGATTCTGAATAAAAAAATAATAAAGTTCAAATAGGAAAAGAAATACGGCAAATTTCACAGCTGTAATGTGTTTTGTTTATTATGTTGATTCATTCAGCTTTTCCATTTTTTTAGGTTCATAATTTACAGCATCTTTCAAGGACAGCTATACAAGGTATGTGTTTAGCTAGTGATTTATATTGACCGAAATATTGTGATTTATTTTTTTCTAGGGAGCACCTAAATATACAGGCATGAATCAAAATGTAAAGGGAATAATGGAGATATTCTTCTTGTAGAAACTGACTTACTAAGAGTTTCCTAGAAGTGAGAGATGACAGCCAAGGGCTCTCTCTAGGTGTTGTAAAGGGGTGTGTGTGTGTGTGATGGGTGATGGGGGTGTGTGTGGGGTGGGGGGGGGGGTGGGGTGTGGGTGGTGGGTGTGGGGGGGTGGTGGGGGGGGGGGGGGGGGGGGGGGGGGGGGGGGGGGGGGGGGGTGGGGGGGGGGGGGGGGGGGGGGGGGGGGGGGTGACCGGGGTGGGGGGGGACGGGGGTGCGGGGGGGGGGGGGGGGGGTGGCGGCGGGGTGGGGGGCGGGGGGGGGGGGGGGGGGGGGGGGGGGCGGGGTGTATTGTGGTGCGTAGTAGGGGGTGTGTATGTGTGTGTGTGGTTTGTGGTTTGTGTGTGTGTGTGTGTGTGTGTGTGTGTGTGTGTGTGTGTTTGTTGCAGAGCCCTGTTTGACTTCTGATAAGGACCAGAGAGTTGGGTCCGCCAGTCAGGGACTCCATCATTGGAACGCATCCTCCACGTGGTGAATGCCACAGGACAACGAGTGGTGGCTAGGCCAGACAGCTGACCCCAAGGGGGAGGCAGCAGGAGGTGGGGGGGTGATCCCCCAGCAAGAGGCCGGTCAGTCACACACACACCTACCTATCTAATTGCCACACACACACTACCACACACTAACTGAGAGTATCAGAACCACACACACAGATATATTACACCCGAGACACACACACCGTCTGAACACACACACACACACAAACTGCCTGAACCGCACACACACATACCTAACGCTACTACCAGAATCAATACACACAGATAATACGAAACACACTACATGGGCATGAACACACACATATAAACACACACACACGTGAACCTTACACTGAGAGGCCGACACACACACCTATAAACGGATATACAGACACACACACACACACAGATCTGTGGTTTCTACACAGACACACACACACACAGACTCTGAACACACACACACACACAAACGGATATACAGACACACACACACACAGATGTCACAGAACACAACACACACAAGCGAACCTGGAACACACAGACACACACAGGCAGAATACACACACACAGATATACACACAATATACAGAACAATATATACCACAGATATACACACAGATATACAGACAACACACACACACAGATATACACACAGATATACAGACACACACACACACACAGATATACACACAGATATACAGAAACACACACAATGACACACAGATGTGACGTGTAGACACACACTACACACAGATATACACACAGATATACAGACACACACACACACGGATGCATACACACAGATATACAGACACACACACACACAGATGCTACACAGGATATGCACGAGACACACACACACACAGATATACACACAGATATACAGACACACACACACAGATATAAGAAAGATGTCAGATACACAGACAACACACACACAGATATACCGGAACGAAACTACGATACACAGTATACACACCACACACTAGATATACGCTTACAGGATATGCAAAAACACACACAGATATGAACTAGATATACAGACACACACACAACACACACACAGATATACAGACACACACACACACAGAGATATACAGACACACACATACACACAGATATACAGACAAAAAGGTTACGCACACACACACACACGATATACAGACACACAACACAGATATACAGACACACACACACACACAAGGATATACAGACACACACACACACAGATATACAGACACACACACACACACACAGATATACAGACGGATATACAGACACACACACACACAGATATACAGGCCACACACACAGAGATATACAGACACACACACACAGACACACACACCAGTATACAGACAGATATACAGACACACACACACACACACACAGATATACAGACACACAAACCGATATACAGACAGATATACAGACACACACACACACACACACACAGTATACAGACACACACACAGATATACAGACACACAAACAGATATACAGACAGATATACACACACACACACACACACACACACACACAGATATACAGACACACACACAGACATAAAGACACTCACACACAGACACACATAGACATACAGACACACACACACAGACACATATAGACATTCAGACACACACACAGACACATACAGACACACACACAGACACATACAGACACACACACAGACATAAAGACACTCACACACAGACACATATAGACATAAAGATACTCACACACAGACACATACAGACACACACACACACAGACACACACACAGAAATAAACACACACACATAGACATACAGACACACACACACAGACATACAGAACACACACACACAGACACACACACAGAAATAACACACACATAGACATAGACACACACACATAGACAAATACAGACACACACACACAAGGCACGTAACACACACACATAGACATACAGACACACACACATAGACATACAGACACACACACACAGACAAACAGACACACACAGACACACATAGACATACAGACACACA
>NC_053122.1:2914553-2922053 GCF_010015445.1 Perca fluviatilis | reverse complement strand
GGATGTCTTGTGCTTATAATAAACTGTTAAAATACCGTACATAAGTCAAACTATTACTGATTTAATTCTGTTTAACAACTATACTGTTTTCAGTCGTTATGTTTTTTCTACTTTGCATTTTTGTTGATAAAACTCAACATTTCTTTCAGATGTTTCAACTCAAAAGCCTGTCAGGAATGGAAGGGATTCAATATTTAAAAGGTGTTGTTGTCCATCATGTAATGCTAGAAAATTGTCTAGGTAAGGGGCTTTAGAAAAAACATTTAAAAAAGTTGCGTTGCCCTTTGCACTGCTGAAGTAGCCTGGGAAAACCCTGACGAACTTCTGGCAAATTTGAGATTTGCTCTGCAGGTCAGTCTGGCCAAGAGCCCATTCAAGCCCATTTCCAATTTAGCCAAATTGAGGCACCAATCACAGCCGTTGATACACGATGACGATAGCGCAGCCACCGCTTCGGCAGCAACGACTTGAATAAATTGGTGTACAAAAACAGTATTGATGTTAAGCAGAGGAAGAGTTATGACTCAGAGTTATGATTCATTAGTCGTGTTTCGGAGGCTTTGTTTAGGTTTTCATTTCTCAATTAGTGTCACAGTTTTATTTTAATTTGCCTGTTAGCATCAGTCTCAGACAAAAAGCGCCTCATCCTGTCCGAACCGACATCAGACATCACCCCCCATCTCCCCCTCTCTTTTTTTTTTATTCCATTACCCCTCCTCTTCTTCCTCCTCCTCCTCCTCCTCTTCCTCCTCAGCAGTCTCTCAATGACAAGCGTAAAAAGAACCTCTTTTCCCGAAAGTTTCCGTTCTACAAGAGCAAAGACGCGAGCGAGCAGGAGACCAGCGATGTGGACCGTAAGTATCCCAGCGCGGCGTTGGGTGTTGCGGGGGAGGCGGGGTGGTCTGTCTGAGAGGCGATTGGTCAGGCGACAGGAAGAGAGGTCAGCCGGTGGCGGCGTGCTGCAAACGCACCGGTTTTAACGGCGACAGGGCCGGGCTAAAAATAAGAATTGAACTGAATAAATACTGCTCGTTTGGATCACACTGGTTCAAAGAATCAGGAGCGGAAACGTTACACGTTTCAGCCGTGAAGGCGTAATGGGAATCAGATTTTCCCTAAAATCTTTCTTCCTCTTTGGAGCCAAAATGGCCGCCCTGGAGCCGTGCCGGCCGGCTGCGTTCCCTCTGCTCTCTCTGTCTGTCGCTGTATCTCAGTAACTTGTTGTGTTGTTTTCTCCTCGTCGTTCACTCGGCTCCGCTGGCCTCAGGACAACAGTGACGACATGCTTTCCAAAGGACACAGTAAGTGTTTCTCACTACCCTCTTCCCCCACCCACCCACCCCAAAAAAAACTCCCATCAGCCTCCTCTGGTCTCCACCTGGATCCTTCTTCAGCCGACACTAAACGGGACAAATACAGAAATAACTGACAAGTTAGGAATAATAACAAAAATAGTCCAGTTTTTGACTTAAAGTAATCATCTCAATGATTCATTCAACTCAAGGGTGTCAAACTCATACAACATTTCCATACGTTTCATAATTTCCGAAATATTCAACGTTTTCGGTGAAATTCTCTAACCTGACTCCTCCAGATGGATCGCTTCCCATTTACTCGGCATATCCATCTGGAAAATTTCCGTTGGAGAACTTTTGGGAAGGGGCGAAAATCCTGGTTAGCTGATTGGATAAACCATCTGTATATCTACCACCTATAGTTGGTGATAGACGGGCCAAATCAACCAATCAGATCAACGTATGCAAATACAACCACGAGCCAGGCTACCAGGCAAAGCATAGCTCGTTAGCTAAGCAAGCTAGCAACATGTCGGTAAAGGATATTTGCCGTTTGTGTAACGAGAATTTAGGAATAAAAGGCCCCATTTCAGGTTCCCGCTCCATATTCCAAAAGAAGGATCCAAGAGGAAAAAGCATTAGCAAGCAGCTAACAGAATTAGGGCTACCGCTGTCTGAAAATACTGGTTAGCTGATTGGATAAACCATCTGTTTATCACCACCTAAACCCGCCTCATAACCAACGCTGATTGGTCGGTCGTTTGGCAAACAGTTCCAAATTTTCTCTATCTCAAGATGCCAGACTGATCTGCAAGTGGAAAACTGGAGCTCGCCAGATCAGGACGCTCTCAAGAGGCTAGAAATTTTCCCCATTGAAGTGAATGGACAGAATTTTCAAATTTGACAGAAATAAATACATTTTCAGCTGCTATACATTTATACATTCACCGAGAAACACCATTCAGACTTTAAAATGTTCCACCTCTTTCATACATTCTGGGTAGCGTCGGCCTTTCAACATACAGCATTCACACCGCAATTTATTCAGAAATTGTATTCTCTATTTCTGGGTTGTTGGAGTTCTTTCTGTCGCTAGTACAAATATATAATTTGCTGTATTACGACTATAAATGCAAACCAACATGCAACTTATACTGCAGCCAGGAATTCGGGGAATTGTTTCAGACGATATTTCCGGACTCTGACATCGGACTTCATCTTTGATGTCGTGGTGTAGGTCTTCAATTTCATTCATAATGGTCTTAACCCTCATGTTGTCCTTGGGTCAAATTTGACCCGTTATCATAATGTCTATAGCAGAAATATGAGTTTCTTTTTAACCAAATTATCCAAAAAATTACATGGATGGTTCCCTACTACAAGTACAATTATTTATTAATTATTTAATTAACGATCACTATACTTTCATTACATTTTGAGTGTTTTCTTCAATTTTATAGCATTTATAAAACAGTTTATAAACAGTATTTGGAGTAAACTTTGACATACACCAGTCTGTGATTACCCATCAACATACATTACTCTAATATTAGTCAAAATAATTCATAATTTCTACTTTTTGACAAAAAAATTTGGTATAATTTCCTTTATTGACCATGAATTCCTTAAATAAGTGTAACGGTAGTGGTGATAAGTTGGTGAGTGGCGCGTATACAGTACTGGTGGTAGTGGACAAAAGTAGCCTAGAAATCTAGACACCCCCTAGCGGCAGTAAATGTAATTTGCAGCCAGGGTGGTCTAGTCTAACTCTCCGTTGGCTTGCGAGCTGGAAAAACCAAACTCTTGCCAGGCCAATCACATCGTGTATAGAGTCTGTGGGCGGGGCTTATGGCTGCTGCTGCTGCTGGGAACTGCAGTCTTTGGAATCAGCTTTGGCTGCGACTCTGGAAGACTTGGAGTTCATCTTTTCTTTGAGAAAAGAACAAAGAACGGCTCTGAAGTCATTCTTAAAAAGGGAAGATGTGTTCGCAGTTTTGCCAAACGAGTACGGCAAAAGTATAATCTATCAACCTCCTCCGCTACCTTCTTCGTTGCTCTGCCTGGTTGTAGCGCTGTCCTATTGCGTGCAGGGAGAATTTGAATGACAACCGTTTATCCCGCCCCTCGGATTGAGCCCTGCCAATGATGAGTTCCCAGACCCAACATCTGGATGTGGAGCAGGGCTTGTCAGGCTAGGACAAAAGCGTCAATATTCCAAAAAAGGGACAGAAAATATCGTCATAAAATGTTGAAAATAGTCCAAAAAAAAAAGCCGACATAAAACATTTTAAAGAAAGTGTCAAAAAAGTGTTAATTTTCGCACACAAGGGTTAAAAAAAGGTCTTACATTTGCCTGTAATTACATCAGGACGTTGTGCATCACTTTTATAAAATTAAAAAGGTTAAAGAAGCTGAAGTTGGTTCCTGGTGGACACATATAGCCTCAGAGCTTCCCATCCCTCTTCCTCCTCCTCCTCCTCCTCCTCCTCCTCCTCCTCCTCCTCCTTCACCACCGAGCATTGAGGATCCTCCGGACCGGAGCTCCATCTCTTCTTCACTCTGTCACAACACTCACACATTCATCAGTCGTCACTCCTGCACCTCTCATAGCTCACGGGTGTTTACATGATTTGAACAATACAGGAGAATAATAATTGACATAAAGACATTTGCATCATTAAATTTGATTCACAAAAGCTAGTCTACAAATTGATGCATAAAGATTCAGCGGAACATAGGAAATTAAATGTTTGACGCTCAAACTTCGCTAGGGGGACGAACCCGAGACCCCCCCCAGCTATAATGTGTGCCCCCTAAAACTTAACCTACGCCCTCAGAATCACAGACATCACTCCTGTCTTTCATTCATCCACATGAAGAGAATACCAGCGAGGCTAACTGATCAGAGAAACTCAGACACAGTTTGTTTATACCGTATCTGCTCACTTCTGCTACCCTGGAAATCTAGTAGTTCTCGCAAGAGCACAATTTGAATTTGCTCAGCGAGTCACTCTGGCATTCAGTAATGATGCTCATTAGCTATGCCCTTGTAGCCGAGCTACACCAATCACATCGGTGTATCTGATATAGGCGGGCCAGAGGCGAGATAAACAGATGACGACAGCGCTGCGACTTCCAAGTCATTAGTAGACATTGCAAGATGGCTACGGATGAACACCGGTTGTTTGAAACTGCTTTTGGCCGCTGCAATGAACGAGTTTGACTTGGCTTTTTATCTAAATGAGGAACAGAAGACGGAGCTCCAATCGTTCCTTTGCAAGAAGGACGTTTTTGCTGTTTTGCCGACCGGTTACGGCAAGAGTTTAATCTACCAGTTAGCTCCTCTGGTAGCTAAGAGTTTAATCTACCAGTTAGCTCCTCTGGTAGCTAAGAGTTTAATCTACCAGTTAGCTCCTCTGGTAGCTAAGAGTTTAATCTACCAGTTAGCTCCTCTGGTAGCTAAGAGTCTAATCTACCAGTTAGCTCCTCTGGTAGCTAAGAGTTTCATCTACCAGTTAGCTCCTCTGGTAGCTAAGAGTTTAATCTACCAGTTAGCTCCTCTGGTAGCTGAGAGTTTAATCTACCAGTTAGCTCCTCTGGTAGCTAAGAGTTTAATCTACCAGTTAGCTCCTCTGGTAGCTAAGAGTTTAATATACCAGTTAGCTCCGCTGGTAGCTAAGAGTCTAATCTACCAGTTAGCTCCTCTGGTAGCTAAGAGTTTCATCTACCAGTTAGCTCCTCTGGTAGCTAAGAGTCTAATCTACCAGTTAGCTCCTCTGGTAGCTAAGAGTTTAATATACCAGTTAGCTCCTCTGGTAGCTAAGAGTTTAATCTACCAGTTAGCTCCTCTGGTAGCTAAGAGTTTAATCTACCAGTTAGCTCCTCTGGTAGCTAAGAGTTTAATCTACCAGTTAGCTCCTCTGGTAGCTAAGAGTCTAATCTACCAGTTAGCTCCTCTGGTAGCTAAGAGTTTAATCTACCAGTTAGCTCCTCTGGTAGCTAAGAGTTTAATCTACCAGTTAGCTCCTCTGGTAGCTAAGAGTTTAATATACCAGTTAGCTCCTCTGGTAGCTAAGAGTTAAATCTACCAGTTAGCTCCTCTGGTAGCTAAGAGTTAAATCTACCAGTTAGCTCCTCTGGTAGCTAAGAGTCTAATCTACCAGTTAGCTCCTCTGGTAGCTAAGAGTTTAATATACCAGTTAGCTCCTCTGGTAGCTAAGAGTTTAATCTACCAGTTAGCTCCTCTGGTAGCTAAGAGTTTAATCTACCAGTTAGCTCCTCTGGTAGCTAAGAGTTTAATCTACCAGTTAGCTCCTCTGGTAGCTAAGAGTTTAATCTACCAGTTAGCTCCTCTGGTAGCTAAGAGTTTAATCTACCAGTTAGCTCCTCTGGTAGCTAAGAGTCTAATCTACCAGTTAGCTCCTCTGGTAGCTAAGAGTTTAATCTACCAGTTAGCTCCTCTGGTAGCTAAGAGTTTAATCTACCAGTTAGCTCCTCTGGTAGCTAAGAGTTTAATCTACCAGTTAGCTCCTCTGGTAGCTAAGAGTTTAATATACCAGTTAGCTCCTCTGGTAGCTAAGAGTTAAATCTACCAGTTAGCTCCTCTGGTAGCTAAGAGTTAAATCTACCAGTTAGCTCCTCTGGTAGCTAAGAGTCTAATCTACCAGTTAGCTCCTCTGGTAGCTAAGCATACAGGGCTCTGGATAAGTCACCCTGTGTAGTGTTGTGATTGGTCATAGTGTTATCCAATTGCGTGCAGTGAGATTTTCAAATGCATGCTTGGTGCCGCCCCTCGAGTTGGGCCATTTTCATTACTCAGTGCCAGACCCTTAACCTTTTAGATTTGGGTCTATATTTCCAGGCTACACTTCTGCGGTTTCTGTAATTATTGTTAGGGGGTCCAAGCCCGTCATAACTGCTCGTAGTTGTAGTTTCTATTGTTTTGGTCTTTTAACTGTTTAAACATTTCCATCCCAGGTTTCCTGAACGATGTTGACGTTTTGTATTGTTCTAGTCTGTCCGACAAACGGTCCAAAAATATTTAGATTACAAGGAAAATATTACACATATTTTATTTTTGCTTCAAAAGTTACACTTAATCATTTATTTGAAGATCAAAATTGTGGCAGATTCAGTGAAACTTTGGGATTGAACATGATTTAAATCTGACTTTGTCGAAATTAAGTTTTATTGTGATATAATTTATCCATATTCGTAAATGTTCTTTCAAATATCTGGCTGTGTTTTCATCACCTGACTCAGCGCTGTGTTCAGGGACAGGAGGGAGTAATGGTTGCTGGGTGTGGACACAGTTTGGGTCTGAAGGTTTATTCTGTGTGTGATATTTGAGTTGCTCTGTGATTGTTCTGTTGCTGTTTGCTCGTGTGTCTGGGAGCAGAGCATCATGGGAAAGCGATGCTGATGCAGCGTGTGTCCTGTGTTTTGTTGTGATTGCAGAACACGTCACGTCTAACGCCAGCGATAGTGAAAGTAGCTACCGTAAGTCAACGCTGACCGCTCCCACACTAACAGTCTGCTAACTGCTAACTCTCTGATGTCATTAATGAACACAAGCTGCTGATTGGCCAATAACAGCATGATCTCACAAACTGTGTGTGTGTGTGTGTGTGTGTGTGTGTGTGTGTGTGTGTGTGTGTGTGTGTGTGTGTGTGTGTGTGTGTGTGTGTGTGTGTGTGTGTGTGTACGTGTTTGTGTACATGTGTGTGTGTGCGTGTACATGTGTGTGTGTGCGTGTACACGTGTGTGTGTGTGTGCGTGTGTACACGTGTCTCTGTGTGTGCGTCTCTGTGTGTACATGTTTGTGCACATGTATGTGTCTGTGTGTGTGCGGGTGCGTGCATGCGTTTGTGCGTCTGTGTGTGTGTGTGTACACGTGTCTGTGTGTGTGTGTACACGTGTCTGTGTGTGTGTGTACACGTGTCTGTGTGTGTGTGTGCTTGCATGCGTTTGTGCGTCTCTCTCTCTGTGTGTGTGTGTCTCTGTGTGTGTCTCTCAGTGTGTACTTGTTTGTGCACATGTATGTGTGTGCGTGTACACGTGTGTGTGTGTGTGCGGGTGCGTGCATGCGTTTGTGCGTCTCTGTGTGTGTGTACACGTGTCTGTGTGTGTGTGTGTGTGTGTGTGTGTGTCTCTGTGTGTACGTGTGTGTGTGTGTGTACGTGTTTGTGTGTGTGTGCGTGTACAC
>NC_053122.1:2899553-2912053 GCF_010015445.1 Perca fluviatilis | reverse complement strand
AGGTCTATATAAAAAGAGACTTCAGATACAGTATTAGGGGACCACTAAGGTCTATATAAAAGAGACTTCAGATACAGTATAAGGGGACCACTAAGGTCTATATATAAAAGAGACTTCAGATACAGTATTAGGGGACCACTAAGGCCCATATAAAAGAGACTTCATGTACAGTATAGGGACCACTAAGGGTCTATATAAAAGAGACTTCAGATACAGTATTAGGGACCACTAAGGTCTATATAAAAGAGACTTCAGATACAGTATTAGGGGACCACTAAGGCCTATATAAAAGAGACTTCAGATACAGTATTAGGGGACCACTAAGGTCTATATAAAAGAGACTTCAGATACAGTATTAGGGGACCACTAAGGTCTATATAAAAGAGACTTCAGATACAGTATTAGGGGACCACTAAGGTCTATATAAAAGAGACTTCAGATACAGTATTAGGGGACCACTAAGGTCTATATAAAAGAGACTTCAGATACAGTATTAGGGGACCACTAAGGCCTATATAAAAGAGACTTCAGATACAGTATTAGGGGACCACTAAGGCCTATATAAAAGAGACTTCAGATACAGTATTAGGGGACCACTAAGGTCTATATAAAAGAGACTTCAGATACAGTATTAGGGGGACCACTAAGGTCTATATAAAAAGAGACTTCAGATACAGTATTAGGGGACCACTAAGGTCTATATAAAAGAGACTTCAGATACAGTATTAGGGGACCACTAAGGCCTATATAAAAAGAGACTTCAGATACAGTATTAGGGGACCACTAAGGTCTATATAAAAGAGACTTCAGATACAGTATTAGGGGGACCTCGAAGGCCTATATAAAAAGAGACTTCAGATACAGTATTAGGGGACCACTAAGGTCTATATAAAAGAGACTTCAGATACAGTATTAGGGGACCACTAAGGTCTATATAAAAGAGACTTCAGATACAGTATTAGGGGACCACTAAGGTCTATATAAAAGAGACTTCAGATACAGTATTAGGGGACCAATAGGTCTATATAAAAGAGACTTCAGATACAGTATTAGGGGACCACTAAGGTCTATATAAAAGAGACTTCAGATACAGTATTAGGGGACCACTAAGGTCTATATAAAAGAGACTTCAGATACAGTATTTGGGGACCACTAAGGTCTATATAAAAGAGACTTCAGATACAGTATTAGGGGACCACTAAGGTTCTTGGTGTGGTCCCTCCACGCCCTACTGTCTCCTTGCAGGTGTTGCATATTGTAAACTTGTTATCTTCTGCACACACGCTGAAGGATCCCCAACCAGCTGACATGTTGCAGGTTAACTCACCAGGTTCCCTACATGTGGGAGAATAGCGCCGACACGCCACACACAGCGGGAAAGTGGGTGATTTAAGCTCTGACCTCTTCCTGTTTCCGTCCTCTCTGACAGTGAACTACACCCGTCCCGTCATCATCCTCGGGCCCATGAAGGATCGGATCAACGACGACCTGATCTCAGAGTTCCCCGACAAGTTCGGATCCTGCGTCCCTCGTAAGTCCTCTCAGGAACACGGCATCGCTTTGTCAGTATGAGAGGGAAAAGTTGGAATATTTTAAAAGAGGAAAAAAAGGACTATTTCAATTTAATTTCATTTATAGTATCAAATCATAACAAGAGTTATCTCAGGATACTTTACAGCAGGGGGGGTCAAACTCATATTCCCAGAGGGCCACACTGGATAAAGAGAATCACCCCAAGGGCCAGACATGGAGAGTTTATTTGTTGACTTTTTTTGTTGCTTTTCCCGACATTTTTGTACGCTTTTTGTCTCTGAATATGAAAACTGTGTCTCTGCTTCTTCTGGGGGAATTTCTGAGTCTCAGAGTTTGCATATCTGCCACATTCTGCTTTGAATGTCGGGTAATTTGCATTTTAAAAAACACTTTCCTGTGTTTTTGGTTTGGCGCACAACTAGGCGGGCCAAAATGTATTGTGAACACAAATTGATATACGGGGCACACTCTATAATTTACAAAGACTCAACAATTCCAGTAATTCCCTTACAAGGAATTTACAAGAAAAAAAAGTCAGTATGTTTTGACAAATAAAAACTGACTTAGTCCTGCTGTCTAAAAGATTTAATTTGGGGTAATTAATAAATAAAATCTATCTTAAATTTTTCATAAACTTTTGAGCACTAATACTTGAAATGAACTGGTGGTATTGAATGTTAACATTAGGTATGTTCTTTGTGTGCGTTTATTGATATAGAACCACATCCTCACACATATTTTATGTTTCATGCATGTGATTTGTATTTCTGTGTGTGTGAACGTTCATAGAAACGTTAAAGTCTCCGTCTTGCTCCTTCTCTCTCAGACACGACTCGGCCGAAGCGGGACTACGAGGTGGACGGCAGAGACTACCACTTTGTGGTTTCCAGAGAGCAGATGGAGAAGGACATCCAGGACCATAAGTTCATCGAGGCGGGACAGTACAACAACCACCTGTACGGAACCAGCGTGCAGTCGGTCCGACAGGTGGCCGAGAAGGTACCCACGCCTGAAAGGGAATTTCAGCGAAAAAGACTCAAATTACTCTAATTTCCGCGTATTCGTTGATATGACTTATGGATACCAAAACTCAAGGATAAACTTTTGAGACGATAGATTCAGGTTAAGAAAAGTTTACTGAATCCAGCAGTTACGAAAGACACTAAGTATCCCTAGCTAGAGACAAAAGAGTCGGAGCTCAGGATAACAAAGTCTCTGTCAAGTTGTGAGCCTCGTTATGCAATATCTCTCAGCCGTTATCCTTTTCTTTGATGGGGTGTAGTCCCCCTGTCTCCAGGCAGATTCTTCTATTCCCCCACACACACACACACTCAGGGTTCGGGTCTTCTGTCTAGTGCAAAATCCTCTTGTTCTCAATTCACTTTTATGCCATATAAGGCCCTAACTATTTCTATGATTTAAGCCAGTGGTTCCCAACCTGGGGTCTGGGCACCCCTTAGGGGGGCGGCAAAGATCACAGGGGGTGTACAAGTCTTTATCTGGTTTAAGGTTGAGGTAAAAAAAAAAAAGAAATTGCACATGTTAAACAAATTATGATAACTAGAATATATAATGTGTACAAAAGTCTGTATAAAAACTATATCTTTTTGTTCTCACTTAAAATTGTAGGCAGGCTACTTAGTAGGCCAAACCTCCGGGACCTCTTAACCTGGGACCCCTGCTGTAATCAGGTCATCTGCTAGCTGCTAGCTGTTAGCTGCTAGCTGTTAGCTGCTAGCTGCTATCATCCTCGTCTTTCCTGCCACCACGGCATCAATATTTTATGAATGAAACATGGCGGAGAAACATAAAAGTGCTGATAACTGCTCTGTATCAAAAAAGAAAGTAAGGCTCTATCTCGAGAGTTACCTCAACTTCGGTTTCGGGGGGGGGGGGCTCAGCTTTTTAGACATAAGTAGGAGGGGCGCCAAGGAAAAGAGGTTGGGAACAACTGACTTAAGCTGTGTGCAACTAGAGGTCACTCGGAGTACTTCTAACCACTTCCTCTATTTGAGTGCACACGAGCACACACATTCTCTTAATAAAATATTCCTACACGCCTGCCTGTAGCTTTTAGTCAGTTTCAGGGGTGTGACGAGACACTCGGCTTTCGACCGCGAGATAAGATTTTAACACTATTTTAAAGAAAATTTCATTTAAGAAATATGACTGGAAAAAATCCTCCTTACTCAGAGAACCGTGGTTACAACGTAACCAAGCGTTTCATCGCAGCAGTGTTGATTTATGGGAGAACATTTCTCTTTGTTTAATATCATAAAAAGTAAAGTTAGGTTTTGCTTTCTGCTTCCGACTCAGTTAAAATAAGACAGAGAGAGACATCTGAAGTCAAACAAGGTGAATCTAAACTAGATTACATCCTAGGAGGTGTCCCGGTCGGGATACAAACTGAATCTGGATGTAGTTTTTCTACATCCAGATTCAGTTTGTATCCCGACCGGCTGCAATCTTTACACATTTAAATCCCTTTTTAACCGAATCATGGTGCAGCTTTGCATCTCTAAAGTAAAGCTCCTGAAAGCACGAGACCGTAGTTTTCTTCTGCTTGTAAAGACTACGAATGTTCGGAGCTTCGAGCAAATTGTTTTTGTCGCTTTCTTCAAAGTTTTTGTTGCTTTTTTGGAAGGTTTTGACGTTTTATTTGACATTTGTGGTTTTTTTTGACACTTTCTACGAAGGTTTGGTCGCTTTTGTTAAGTTTTCGGTGCTTTTCCCGTTTTCATTGTAATGCAGATTTTATATATATATATATATATATTAATATTATAATATTATATATTATTAATATTATTATTATTATAATATATATATTATATTATATATCTTATACAATATTATATAAGATTATATAATAGGTTTATCTACATCTTATCTTTACTAGGGAAACAGTTGTACATTTTTACTCCCCAACTCGCACATTAAGTTTATCTATGTCTGTTGAATCAGTTGTACATTTTATTTCAAAATTGTATATATTTTAAATATTGCTTGTGTAGTATTCAATTATTATTTAATGTATATTGTTTCCTATTATTTAATGTATACTCTGTATGTGTGCTGTGTCTGATATTTTTGCTGCTGCAACACCATTATTTCCCATTTTTTTTGGGATCAATAAAAAAAATCTAATCTAAGATTACTCATTTTAAAATAAAATTCATAATCATCAGCCATTACTTCAGAAACCCACACAAACGTACAGTCTGAAATACCAGCTTTGTGTAAATTAAAGCGTCTTTGTGTTTCCGTTCTCCCTCTGTTGTTGTTGTTGTTGTTGTTGTCGTCGTCGTCGTCGTCGTCAGGGTAAACACTGTATCCTGGACGTGTCGGGGAACGCCATCAAGAGACTCCAGCTGGCTCAGCTTCATCCCATCGCCGTCTTCATCAAACCCAAATCTGTGGAGAACATCATGTGAGTCACAAACATCTTCTCTGTGGAACGCACTCCGTTCAACAGCAGCCTACATCAGTAGACGACGTTTCATTTCTGGGAACGCCAGAGCAGGGGGAATGAGAGGGGGGAAACGCCAGAGCAGGGGAATGAGAGGGGGAAACGCCAGAGCAGGGGGAATGAGAGGGGGAAACGCCAGAGCAGGGGGAATGAGAGGGGGGAAACGCCAGCAGGGGGGAATGAGAGGGGGAAACCCAGAGCAGGGGGAATGAGAGGGGGAAACGCCAGAGCAGGGGGGAATGAGAGGGGGAAACGCCAGAGCAGGGGGAATGAGAGGGGGAAACGCCAGAGCAGGGGGAATGAGAGGGGGGAAACGCCAGAGCAGGGGAATGAGAGGGGGAAACGCCAGAGCAGGGGGAATGAGAGGGGAAACGCCAGAGCAGGGGGAATGAGAGGGGAAACGCCAGAGCAGGGGGAATGAGAGGGGGAAACGCCAGAGCAGGGGGAATGAGAGGGGGAAACGCCAGAGCAGGGGGAATGAGAGAGGGGAAACGCCAGAGCAGGGGGAATGAGAGGGGGAAACACCAGAGCAGGGGGAATGAGAGGGGGAAACGCCAGAGCAGGGGGGAATGAGAGGGGGAACGCCAGAGCAGGGGGAATGAGAGGGGGAAACACCAGAGCAGGGGGAATGAGAGGGGGAAACACCAGAGCAGGGGGAATGAGAGGGGGAAACACCAGAGCAGGGGGAATGAGAGAGGTAAATCCAGACAGCTAGCTAGACTGTCTGTCTGTCTGTCTGTCTGTCTGTCTAACAGCTAGCTAGACTATCTGTCTAATCAGAGTTCTCTGTTGAACGACTAAAACTACTTTTGAACGTCCACATGTTCCACCAGAACCAGTTCCTTCCTGAGACTCTTTAGCAGAGGCACCGTGGCTCCGTCCGGCGCTTAGCCCCGCCCCCACGACGATTGTGATTGGTTTAAAGAAATGCCGATAAACCAGAGCAGGTTCTCCTCCCGTCCAGGAGCGTAAGTGACGTTGTGTTTGTTCCTGCAGGGAGATGAACAAGCGTCTGACGGAGGAGCAGGGCAGGAAAACCTTCGACAGAGCCACCAAGCTGGAGCAGGAGTTCACCGAGCACTTCACAGGTGAGACGGCGCCACCTGCAGCCGGCAGGCAGAACCTCACGTTGCCTTCGCTCGCACTGTCCGATCTTTCGTCTAAGGCAACTTTATAAATGTTTTTGTCGGACAGATTTGGAGCGGAGGATCGTTTCTCTTTTTAAGGAGCAGCGACAGTTTCCCAGTTATTCACACACAGTAATTACCCTCAACACACAACATGTGTTAGGAGATCCATTCACAGCTAGCCCAGAGAGGACGAGCAGCTAGTGTCCAAAACATAAAATCAGATAATATTACAACATAACAGAAATATAACAATCTCTAAGTAAAAAAACAACAACTAAATAACATGGAAACAACCACAGAAACATCTAGGTACAGTACAGGCCAAAAGTTTGGACACACCTTCTCATTCAATGCTTTATTTTCATGACTATTTACATTGTAGATTCTCACTGAAGGCATCAAAACTATGAATGAACACATATGGAATTATGTACTTAACAAAAAAGTGTGAAATAACTGAAAACATGTCTTATATTTTAGATTCCTCAAAGTAGCCACCCTTTGCTTTTTTGATAGCTCTGCAAACCCTTGGTGTTCTCTCAATGAGCTTCATGAGGTAGTCACCTGAAATGGTTTTACCTTCACAGGTGTGCTTTGTCAGGGTTCATTAGTGGAAGTTTTTCCCTTATTAATAAAAAAGCAAAGGGTGGCTACTTTGAAGAATCTAAAATATAAGACATGTTTTCAGTTATTTCACACTTTTTAGTTAAGTACATAATTCCATATGTGTTCATTCATAGTTTTGATGCCTTCAGTGAGAATCTACAATGTAAATAGTCATGAAAATAAAAAGGAAACGCATTGAATGAGAAGATGTGTCCAAACTTGGCCTGTACTGTAGCTCACAAAAGACAAATAAGGGAAAAAAAAATTCTTACAACCAAAGAAAATAAGACATATAAATATCAAATATATATATATATAAATTCTTACAACCAAAGAAAATAAGACATATAAATATCAAATATATATATATATAAATTCTTACAACCAAAGAAAATAAGACATTTAAATATCAAATATATATTTGAGTTTTTTTTTTCTAAACTTGCCTTTCCTGTGATAAAACATATGTTACTTTTTAGATTATTGCATGGAGAAATAGCTCTGTAGACGACAGGTAATTGGTAGCCGGGATGCCAGCCGAACTTTCTACGTGGCGTTTTCTAAGTCTTTTATAAGTCAGGCGCGCTGCTGCTGCTGCTGCTGCTGCTGCTGCTGCTGCTGCTGCTGCTGCTGCTAGCCTCGTCTGGACACATGGATGTTTCCCATTGATTTACTGCACTCAAGCAGTATACTTCATGCTAAACATAAATATATTCTGATCTGATTACAGCAAAGACAACGTCAGCAGTATTGACGGCAAAATAGGCTCCAGAATATTTCCTTCTGGATTGACAGGTGCAATATTTGAAAAAAGCCTCGAGACTTTCCAACATCAACATGTCATTTATTAATATGTATTTGTTAAGGGTGTGACGAGATCTCGTTTTACGAGATCTCACGAGATTAAAACGTGACGAGATTTCTCGTCGAGGTGAAAAGTTGTCTCTGTCTGAGGCGATGTGATGTCAGCGTGATGGAGCGTGAAATTACTACTGAAGATCCCCCTGCCACTTTTAAATCATTTGTGTGGCAACATTTGGGTTTTCCTGCGGAAATAATAAACGGCGAAAGAGTGACAGACAAGACGAACACAATATGTAAACATTGTAAGAAAGAAATGCCGTATACCGCGGCTAACACGAGCACTATGCAAAAACACTTCCAGCACCACCACAGCTCTCTACTAACTACTGCACCCGCGAC
The DNA here is from genome assembly GCF_010015445.1 of Perca fluviatilis. Taxonomy (NCBI): domain Eukaryota; kingdom Metazoa; phylum Chordata; class Actinopteri; order Perciformes; family Percidae; genus Perca; species Perca fluviatilis. The sequence goes on along the minus strand of NC_053122.1, from coordinate 2,904,112 downwards.
GAAAACATTAAAAGGGCAAACAACTCTAAAAGCCTTCGCATCTCTGCCACCGGTAAGTTCAAGAGCCACGGCAATAACCAGGGACATAGGCGCTTTCATTGCAGCTGATATGAGGCAATTTTTTGTGGTGGAAAATGTCATGTTATACAAAACATTTTGCAGTGTTTGCACGTCCTTTACTGCATATAATTCATTAAAATAGTAAAAAAAAATAAATAACATTCATCATTAATAGTTGATTTCAAAATGCACCTAAATTGTTTTGCATTTTTTGATTTTTTCAGTTGAATAAAAAAACTATTTTCCATTCATATATTTCATCATTGAGGATTTCTTTAAATTTTTTTTAAAAATCTCGTCTCGTCTCGTTCTCGTGAACCCAATCTCGTGATGTGTCTCGTCTCGTGGAGTAAGCGTCTCGTCACACCCCTAGTATTTGTGTCTAAATGACATATAAACATCTTTTCCTGTTATATTTTTCCTAGAAACGCTTCCAACACACTTGTGTGTCGCGTGAAAAATAGGCGTCTGTTCTATTTCTAGCATGCACGCGTTTTCGGCGCGGCCACGCCTAAGACGTGCCTGTCACGCAGGTTGTAGGTCTATCTGTTGCTCTGATTGGTTGTAGGTCTATCCAATTGAGTGCAGAGTAGGGGTGGGCGGTATGGACAAATAATAATATCTCGATATTTTTGCAGATTTTGACGATTAGACGATATTCTTTAAAATTGTGTTTTTAAAAGTCTGAGTTACTTAATCACTGATTATAATAATGGGCACAATGTTGAATGAAAACAATTCTTATTTAATTTCTTTAAAATGTAAGTATTCAAGTAAAAACAATTCAGACAAAATACGAATACTAATTGAACTAGTGTAGGAACATTGAACTCTGAGTACACATTCAGTTGTACACCTCTGCTGTAATGTAAATTGTGCAGCATACAAGCTAGATTAAATCATAATAACAAAGGGCTCTGTTCTGCAACATATTGCACACAACCATGTCCTTTTGGAAGCAGTCCTGGAGCTGGGACAGGGCAATGTCAGACCAGGTCCTGGAGCTGGGATAGGGCAGTCTCAGGCCAGGTTCTGATAGTCCTTCTACTTGGCTGTAAAGTCCTTCTGACCGGGACTTATGCTGGGATCAGAAATAGTTGGATGTGATCTGACTGGCCCAGGTGAGGTAGAGGAGCAGTTCTGTGTGCTATGTTAGAGTATACATGGTCTAGTGTGGTCTTCCCTCTAGTAGCACAAGCTGCATGCTGCAAAAAAGCTGGAGGGGGGTCCAGACTTTAAGGACGCCTTGTAAAAGTCCCCTCCAGATGATCGCGCTGGAGTTAGTTCACTGTGGTTAGCAGTGAGCCAAACTTGTGCTAACGTTAGCGTCGGGGGCTACATAGACGGCAGTGTGCTGTTTTCGTGGTAAATAAAATGGCCTGTATGTTACCGTCAGGGCTCCAGGTCAGGAGAGATGTGCTGGACAACGATCCTGCGGTCGGTACTCCATTCATTGTGCACAAAAATGCAGTCCTCCTCCTCTGGTCTTGCCGAAATTATGTTCTCATCCTGCCGGTAGCTAGCTCAGCGTGCTAGATGCAGACAACAACCCACGCGGCGCCCGGTCTGGCTGTGTCCTCCGGGATGTTGTGAGCCGCCTGGAAGGCTCCTGTAACAGCTGTGCTGTATCGTAGTCCTGTATTGATTAGTTCAGTGTGGCTGTACTTGTATAAATATACACCGACAGGAGAGCGAGCAATTTAAATACTCGATAATGTCAATTTGCACATCGTTAACACAACAATGATGATATTATCGTGGACGATATATATCGCCCACCCTTAGTGCAGAGGCATTTTCTTTCCTGGTTCTGTTGATGGAGCAGCATCAGACTCATATCCTGACTAGAACCGGACACGCCAGGCAGCCAGCGTGTAGCTGGCCTCACCGGGTGAGATAGAGGTCGCCCCAAACCCACCTCACCTGTCTCACCCCTCTCACCTGTCTCACCTGTGACTCTGTGTCTTGTTTCAGCCGTGGTGACGGGCGACACGCTGGAGGAGATCTACGAGCAGGTGAAGCAGATCATCGAGGAGCAGTCGGGCCCGTTCATCTGGGTCCAGTCCAAGGAGAAGTTATGAGGATCAAAACTCTGTCCTCTCTTTTTAAGATTCACTCGCTTTTATTTTGAAAAAAAACGAAACGTCGACGCGCATAATAACGGCAGCCTCACTTCCTCCCTCACTTCCTCCACACACCGGCCGACCACAGACCTTTTATTTTGTAGTTTTTTTTTGGTTTCTGTTGCCAGAATAAGACTCCATTGTTGTTGTTTTTTTGTTTTTTTTTTCCTGACCAGCAAAAGCGAAAGCACACAGGAAGTACGATGACATCACACTCTATGCGGTACAGCTCCTTAATGTTTAAGGGAGGAGAAGACGATAAGAAGACGAGTCCATGACGGTGGCGAGAAGAAAACGTACGAAGAAGATTTTTATCTTTTTAGGTTGTTTTTTTTTCCATTTTGATTTTTTTTTTTTTTTTTTAAAGACAGAGTTTGAGTCTCAGGCAGCGTCTGTCGGAGACACGAAAAAGAGCAAAAACTTTGCACGTTTGAGCTTTAACAGCATGTCATGTCAATCACCCCTTTTATTTCCCATCAGCCCCTTCAGCGTCTGACATCACTGCCTGTCGTCTTCTGTTCTGCTTTTCATCTTTTATCTTTTCTCTTTTTCATTTTTTTTTTTTTTACATTTTGGTCACGTTTGGTTTTGCTCGCCGCTGAGGCGGACAGTCTGCGGGGTTCCTGCTCCTCCGCTGGGTGGGGGGGAGGGGGAGAGGGGGCGCTTCATTTATCACCTGAGGAATCCTGGTTTTATCGCTGAACATTTTTTAGTTTCAGCTTCATTTCATGAGGGCGAAGGTCACAGCGTTGATTTTTTCTTTTTCTACCTACGCTGTAAAACATCTCGGTGTCCGGTCGGTTCTGTCTCTAGAGGATCCTCAAACCGTTTTCGTTAACCCAAATGTTGTCCTTGGGTCAAATTTGACCCGTTTTCAAAGTTTTTTTTATATCAGAAATATGGGACGTTGAAATAATTTGAAAAAAGCTTCAAAAATGTGGGTGAAAAAACTAAAACGTCAAATAAAGTGCAGAAGAAATCGACAAAGACTTCGAGAAAAGTGTCAAAAACGTCGTAAAAGCTTGAAAAAAATGCCGGGAAAAGTGACAAAAGTGTCAAAAACTAAACGACCAAAGCTTTAGTGACGACGAAAACAAATATTTTTAATTAAAAGTTGCAGGTGGACAGGAAGCCAACAGGAGTTGTACAGCAGCAGTCGATGTCGTGCACACAGCACCCAAAAGAACGTGTAATCATACGAATTACGGTGCCTAACTTTTCTCTGAAGGGGATCCTAAAACGGTTAATGCCCATGTTGTCCTCGGGTCAAATTTCACCCGTTTTCAAAGTTTTTTTAATATCAGAAATATGGGCTGTTGAAATAAGGAGCAAAAATGTCAGAAAAAGCTGACAAAATGTTGGGAAAAGCGACAAAGAAGTCAGAAAAAGTGACAAAAACGTTGAGAAAAAGCTATAAAAACGCTGAGAAGTGACAACAAACGTTATGTTTTATTTCCGCTGTTGACGGGAAGACAACACAAAAGTTAAAATAAGGTTCGAGACATATTTCATAAAGGGCCAAACTTCAAAAGAGAATCCCATAATGGGCCAGATGTAGAGTTTATTGACATGCTTTTAAAAACATACAGTCAGATATCTTTCCCTGTATTACCACATGTTGCTTTTTTTGGTCTTTTTTCGTTGCTTTCTCGAACGTTTTTGTAACTTTTTTGTCAACAGTTGTCAGCTTTTTGCAACGTTTTGTTGAAGAAGAAACTTATAACAGAAATATTCATATTTTTTGGGGGAATTAAGATCTGAATTGTTATTAAAGTAAACATCTGAAAATGTATAATTGCAAGAAAACTCTCAATAATACATTTGAAAATGTATATTTCTCAGTAATGAGATTGTTTTCTTGTATCTCATCGCAACTTATTCTCATGAGCGGGTCCGTATGATATCGTTATGCACACTAAAACCTGAGATACCGTAAGAAAGCTAGCCGATGTCACATGACCGGCTGGTCATGTGACATCGGCTACAGAGCTCTGTGGCGCCGAGCAGCGGTTGCTAGTTGTTGAAGCCGCTGCAGAGCTTCCTGCCGCCAGCTGCAGAGCTCCGCACGGTGCTCCTTCAGATCAGCGGTAGTCGGTGGTTCAGTTACCCGAGAATAGGTGACTCTGAGCCGGGCACTGAGCGCCGTGAGCTGCCGGTGGTTTCACGGGGATTACGTTTAAATTTAGCAAAAGAAAAGGTGAGAGTTATCCGGCGACGAAATTTAAGTTTAGGAAAAAAAGTCTTTTGTTTTCCCCTTGAGAGTCCTGTGTTTTAACGCCTAACCATCCATCCTGTTGTTTTCAAAAAGTTTCTATATCAACAATGTGGGTTCTTTCAACCAAATTGTCAAATAAAGTAACGTGGATGGTTCCCTAC